>NW_027423764.1:0-108910 GCF_013202065.1 Cotesia typhae
GTGAAATTCGATAGTTAAATTTTTGAACGTTTCCGCGCAGGAAACAGTCGATTGAGTTACATTGTTTCTATGGGTCGTTGAGGTGTCGAAATAGTCTAGATCGCTTGGAAATGACCTGCAAGACACGATTATGACAATTATGTTCGTGAAATTCGATAGTTAAAATTTTTGAACGTTTCCGCGCACGAAACATTCGATTGAATAACATTGTTTCTATGGGTCGTTGAGGTGTCGAAATAGTCTAGATCGCTTGGAAATGACCTGCAAGACGCGATTATGACAATTATTTGGTGAAATTCGATAGTTAAATTTTTGAACGTTTCCGCGCAGGAAACAGTCGATTGAGTTACATTGTTTCTATGGGTCGTTGAGGTGTCGAAATAGTCTAGATCGCTTGGAAATGACCTGCAAGACACGATTATGACAATTATTTCGTGAAATTCGATAGTTAAATTTTTGAACGTTTCCGCGCACGAAACAGTCGATTGAATAACTTTGTTTCTATGGGTTGTTGAGGGGTCGAAATAGTCTAGATCGCTTGGAAATGACCTGCAAGACCCAATTATGACAATTATTGCGTGAAATTCGTTAGTTAAATTTATGAACGTTTCCGAGCAGGATACAGTCGATTGAGTTACATTGTTTCTATGGGTCGTTGAGGTGCCGAAATAGTCTAGATCGCTTGGAAATGACCTGCAAGACGCGATTATGACAATTATTTGGTGAAATTCGATAGTTAAATTTTTGAACGTTTCCGCGCAGGAAACAGTCGATTGAGTTACATTGTTTCTATGGGTCGTTGAGGTGTCGAAATAGTCTAGATCGCTTGAAATGACCTATTAATCACGATTATGAAAATTATTTCGTGAAATTCGAAAGTAAATTTTGACCGCTTCCGCGCACGATACATTCGATTGAATAACATTGATTCTATGGGTCGTTGAGGTGTCGAAATAGTCTAGATCGCTTGGAAATGCCCTGCAAGACGCGATTATGACAATTATTTGGTGAAATTCGAAAGTTAAATTTTTGAACGTTTCCGCGCAGGAAACAGTCGATTGATAACTTTGTCTCTATGGGTTGTTGAGGGGTCGAAATAGTCTAGATCCCTTGGAAATGACCTGCAAGACACGATTATGACAATTATTTCGTGAAATTCGATAGTTAAATTTTTGACCGCTTCCGCGCACGAAACAGTCGATTGAATAACATTGTTTCTATGGGTCGTTGAGGTGTCGAAATAGTCTAGATCGCTTGAAAATGACCTGCAAGACGCGATTATGACAATTATTTGGTGAAATTCGATAGTTAAATTTTTGAACGTTTCCGAGCAGGAAACAGTCGATTACATAAAATTGCTATTAAGGGATTTGTAAGGTTGGAAATAGTCTAGATCACTTGGAAAAGACCTATTAATCACGATTATGACAATTATTTCGTGAAATTCGATAGTTAAATTTTTGACCGCTTCCGCGCACGATACATTCGATTGAATAACATTGATTCTACGGGTCGTTGAGGTGTCGAAATAGTCTCGATCGCTTGGAAATGACCTGGAAGACGCGATTATGACAATTATTTGGTGAAATTCGATAGTTAAATTTTTGAACGTTTCCGCGCAGGAAACACTCGATTGAGTTACATTGGTTCTATGGGTCGTTGAGGTGTCGAAATAGTCTAGATCGCTTGGAAATGACCAGCAAGACATGATAATGATAATTTGTTCGTGAAATTCGACAATAAAATTTTGGAACGTTTCCGCGCAGAAATCATTCAATTGCATAACTTTGTTTCTATGGGTCGTTGAGGGGTCAACATAGTCTAGATCGCTTGGAAATGACCTGCAAGACGCGATTATGACAATTATTTGCGTGAAATTCGATAGTTAAATTTTTGAACGTTTCCGAGCAGGATACAGTCGATTGAGTTACATTGTTTCTATGGGTCGTTGAGGGGTCGAAATAGTCTAGATCCCTTGGAAATGACCTGCAAGACACGATTATGACAATTATTTCGTGAAATTCGATAGTTAAATTTTTGACCGCTTCCGCGCACGAAACAGTCGATTGAATAACTTTGTTTCTATGGGTTGTTGAGGGGTCGAAATAGTCTAGATCGCTTGGAAATGACCTGCAAGACCCAATTATGACAATTATTGCGTGAAATTCGTTAGTTAAATTTATGAACGTTTCCGAGCAGGATACAGTCGATTGAGTTACATTGTTTCTATGGGTCGTTGAGGTGCCGAAATAGTCTAGATCGCTTGGAAATGACCCGCAAGTCATGATTATGATAATTTGTTCGTGAAATTCGACAATAAAATTTTTGACCGCTTCTGCGCACGATACATTCGATTGAATAACATTGATTCTATGGGTCGTTGAGGTGTCGAAATAGTCTAGATCGCTTGGAAATGACCTGCAAGACGCGATTATGACAATTATTTGGTGAAATTCGATAGTTAAATTTTTGAACGTTTCCGCGCAGGAAACAGTCGATTGAGTTACATTGTTTCTATGGGTCGTTGAGGTGTCGAAATAGTCTAGATCGCTTGGAAATGACCTATTAATCACGATTATGAAAATTATTTCGTGAAATTCGAAAGTTAAATTTTTGAACGTTTCCGCGCAGGAAACAGTCGATTGCATAACTTTGTCTCTATGGGTTGTTGAGGGGTCGAAATAGTCTAGATCCCTTGGAAATGACCTGCAAGACACGATTATGACAATTATTTCGTGAAATTCGATAGTTAAATTTTTGACCGCTTCCGCGCACGAAACAGTCGATTGAATAACATTGTTTCTATGGGTCGTTGAGGTGTCGAAATAGTCTAGATCGCTTGAAAATGACCTGCAAGACGCGATTATGACAATTATTTGGTGAAATTCGATAGTTAAATTTTTGAACGTTTCCGAGCAGGAAACAGTCGATTACATAAAATTGCTATTAAGGGATTTGTAAGGTTGGAAATAGTCTAGATCACTTGGAAAAGACCTATTAATCACGATTATGACAATTATTTCGTGAAATTCGATAGTTAAATTTTTGACCGCTTCCGCGCACGATACATTCGATTGAATAACATTGATTCTACGGGTCGTTGAGGTGTCGAAATAGTCTCGATCGCTTGGAAATGACCTGGAAGACGCGATTATGACAATTATTTGGTGAAATTCGATAGCTAAATTTTGGAAAGTTTCCGCGCAGGAAACAGTCGATTGAATAACTTTGTTTCTATGGGTTGTTGAGGGGTCGAAATAGTCTAGATCCCTTGGAAATGACCTGCAAGACACGATTATGACAATTATTTCGTGAAATTCGATAGTTAAATTTTTGACCGCTTCCGCGCACGAAACAGTCGATTGAATAACATTGTTTCTATGGGTCGTTGAGGTGTCGAAATAGTCTAGATCGCTTGGAAAAGACCTATTAATCACGATTATGACAATTATTTCGTGAAATTCGATAGTTAAATTTTTGACCGTTTCCGCGCACGAAACATTCGATTGAATAACATTGTTTCTATGGGTCGTTGAGGTGTCGAAATAGTCTAGATCGCTTGGAAATGACCTGCAAGACGCGATTATGACAATTATTTGGTGAAATTCGATAGTTAAATTTTTGAACGTTTCCGCGCAGGAAACAGTCGATTGAGTTACATTGGTTCTATGGGTCGTTGAGGTGTCGAAATAGTCTAGATCGCTTGGAAATGACCAGCAAGACATGATAATGATAATTTGTTCGTGAAATTCGACAATAAAATTTTGGAACGTTTCCGCGCAGAAATCATTCAATTGCATAACTTTGTTTCTATGGGTCGTTGAGGGGTCAACATAGTCTAGATCGCTTGGAAATGACCTGCAAGACGCGATTATGACAATTATTTGGTGAAATTCGATAGTTAAATTTTTGAACGTTTCCGCGCAGGAAACAGTCGATTGCATAACTTTGTTTCTATGGGTTGTTGAGGGTCGAAATAGTCTAGATCCTTGGAAATGACCTGCAAGACACGATTATGACAATTATTTCGTGAAATTCGATAGTTAAATTTTTGACCGTTTCCGCGCACGAAACAGTCGATTGAATAACATTGTTTCTATGGGTCGTTGAGGTGTCGAAATAGTCTAGATCGCTTGAAATGACCTGCAAGACGCGATTATGACAATTATTTGGTGAAATTCGATAGTTAAATTTTTGAACGTTTCCGAGCAGGAAACAGTCGATTACATAAAATTGCTATTAAGGGATTTGTAAGGTTGGAAATAGTCTCGATCGCTTGGAAATGACCTGGAAGACGCGATTATGACAATTATTTGGTGAAATTCGATAGTTAAATTTTTGAACGTTTCCGCGCAGGAAACACTCGATTGAGTTACATTGGTTCTATGGGTCGTTGAGGTGTCGAAATAGTCTAGATCGCTTGGAAATGACCAGCAAGACATGATAATGATAATTTGTTCGTGAAATTCGACAATAAAATTTTGGAACGTTTCCGCGCAGAAATCATTCAATTGCATAACTTTGTTTCTATGGGTCGTTGAGGGGTCAACATAGTCTAGATCGCTTGGAAATGACCTGCAAGACGCGATTATGACAATTATTTGCGTGAAATTCGATAGTTAAATTTTTGAACGTTTCCGAGCAGGATACAGTCGATTGAGTTACATTGTTTCTATGGGTCGTTGAGGTGCCGAAATAGTCTAGATCGCTTGGAAATAACCTGCAAGACACGATTATGACAATTATTTCGTGAACTTCGATAGTTAAATTTTGGAAAGTTTCCGCGCAGGAAACAGTCGATTGAATAACTTTGTTTCTATGGGTCGTTGAGGTGTCGAAATAGTCTAGATCGCTTGAAAATGACCTGCAAGACGCGATTATGACAATTATTTGGTGAAATTCGATAGTTAAATTTTTGAACGTTTCCGAGCAGGAAACAGTCGATTGAATAACATTGTTTCTATGGGTCGTTGAGGTGTCGAAATAGTCTAGATCGCTTGGAAATGACCTGCAAGACGCGATTATGACAATTATTTGGTGAAATTCGATAGTTAAATTTTTGAACGTTTCCGCGCAGGAAACAGTCGATTGAGTTACATTGGTTCTATGGGTCGTTGAGGTGTCGAAATAGTCTAGATCGCTTGGAAATGACCAGCAAGACATGATAATGATAATTTGTTCGTGAAATTCGACAATAAAATTTTGGAACGTTTCCGCGCAGAAATCATTCAATTGCATAACTTTGTTTCTATGGGTCGTTGAGGGGTCAACATAGTCTAGATCGCTTGGAAATGACCTGCAAGACGCGATTATGACAATTATTTGGTGAAATTCGATAGTTAAATTTTTGAACGTTTCCGCGCAGGAAACAGTCGATTGCATAACTTTGTTTCTATGGGTTGTTGAGGGGTCAAAATAGTCTATATCCCTTGGAAATGACGTGCAAGACACGATTATGACAATTATTTCGTGAAATTCGATAGTTAAATTTTTGACCGTTTCCGCGCACGAAACATTCGATTGAATAACATTGTTTCTATGGATCGTTGAGGTGTCGAAATAGTCTAGATCGCTTGGAAATGACCTGCAAGACGCGATTATGACAATTATTTGGTGAAATTCGATAGTTAAATTTTTGAACGTTTCCGCGCAGGAAACAGTCGATTGAGTTACATTGGTTCTATGGGTCGTTGAGGTGTCGAAATAGTCTAGATCGCTTGGAAATGACCAGCAAGACATGATAATGATAATTTGTTCGTGAAATTCGACAACAAAATTTTGGAACGTTTCCGCGCAGAAATCATTCAATTGCATAACTTTGTTTCTATGGGTCGTTGAGGGTCAACATAGTCTAGATCGCTTGAAATGACCTGCAAGACGCGATTATGACAATTATTGCGTGAAATTCGATAGTTAAATTTTTGAACGTTTCCGAGCAGGATACAGTCGATTGAGTTACATTGTTTCTATGGGTCGTTGAGGTGCCGAAATAGTCTAGATCCCTTGGAAATGACCTGCAAGACACGATTATGACAATTATTTCGTGAAATTCGATAGTTAAATTTTTGACCGCTTCCGCGCACGATACATTCGATTGAATAACATTGATTCTATGGGTCGTTGAGGTGTCGAAATAGTCTAGATCGCTTGGAAATGACCTGCAAGACGCGATTATGACAATTATTTGGTGAAATTCGATAGATAAATTTTTGAACGTTTCCGCGCAGGAAACAGTCGATTGCATAACTTTGTTTCTATGGGTTGTTGAGGGTCGAAATAGTCTAGATCCTTGGAAATGACCTGCAAGACACGATTATGACAATTATTTCGTGAAATTCGATAGTTAAATTTTTGACCGCTTCCGCGCACGAAACAGTCGATTGAATAACTTTGTTTCTATGGGTTGTTGAGGGTCGAAATAGTCTAGATCGCTTGGAAATGACCTGCAAGACGCGATTATGACAATTATTTCGTGAAATTCGATAGTTAAATTTTTGAACGTTTCCGCGCAGGAAACAGTCGATTGAATAACATTGTTTCTATGGGTCGTTGAGGTGTCGAAATAGTCTAGATCGCTTGAAAATGACCTGCAAGACGCGATTATGACAATTATTTGGTGAAATTCGATAGTTAAATTTTTGAACGTTTCCGAGCAGGAAACAGTCGATTACATAAAATTGCTATTAAGGGATTTGTAAGGTTGGAAATAGTCTAGATCACTTGGAAAAGACCTATTAATCACGATTATGACAATTATTTCGTGAAATTCGATAGTTAAATTTTTGACCGCTTCCGCGCACGATACATTCGATTGAATAACATTGATTCTACGGGTCGTTGAGGTGTCGAAATAGTCTCGATCGCTTGGAAATGACCTGGAAGACGCGATTATGACAATTATTTGGTGAAATTCGATAGTTAAATTTTTGAACGTTTCCGCGCAGGAAACACTCGATTGAGTTACATTGGTTCTATGGGTCGTTGAGGTGTCGAAATAGTCTAGATCGCTTGGAAATGACCAGCAAGACATGATAATGATAATTTGTTCGTGAAATTCGACAATAAAATTTTGGAACGTTTCCGCGCAGAAATCATTCAATTGCATAACTTTGTTTCTATGGGTCGTTGAGGGGTCAACATAGTCTAGATCGCTTGGAAATGACCTGCAAGACGCGATTATGACAATTATTGCGTGAAATTCGATAGTTAAATTTTTGAACGTTTCCGAGCAGGATACAGTCGATTGAGTTACATTGTTTCTATGGGTCGTTGAGGTGCCGAAATAGTCTAGATCGCTTGGAAATAACCTGCAAGACACGATTATGACAATTATTTCGTGAACTTCGATAGCTAAATTTTTGACCGCTTCCGCGCACGAAACAGTCGATTGAATAACATTGTTTCTATGGGTCGTTGAGGTGTCGAAATAGTCTAGATCGCTTGAAAATGACCTGCAAGACGCGATTATGACAATTATTTGGTGAAATTCGATAGTTAAATTTTTGAACGTTTCCGAGCAGGAAACAGTCGATTACATAAAATTGCTATTAAGGGATTTGTAAGGTTGGAAATAGTCTAGATCTTGGAAAAGACCTATTAATCACGATTATGACAATTATTTCGTGAAATTCGATAGTTAAATTTTTGACCGCTTCCGCGCACGATACATTCGATTGAATAACATTGATTCTACGGGTCGTTGAGGTGTCGAAATAGTCTCGATCGCTTGGAAATGACCTGGAAGACGCGATTATGACAATTATTTGGTGAAATTCGATAGTTAAATTTTTGAACGTTTCCGCGCAGGAAACACTCGATTGAGTTACATTGGTTCTATGGGTCGTTGAGGTGTCGAAATAGTCTAGATCGCTTGGAAATGACCAGCAAGACATGATAATGATAATTTGTTCGTGAAATTCGACAATAAAATTTTGGAACGTTTCCGCGCAGAAATCATTCAATTGCATAACTTTGTTTCTATGGGTCGTTGAGGGGTCAACATAGTCTAGATCGCTTGGAAATGACCTGCAAGACGCGATTATGACAATTATTTGGTGAAATTCGATAGTTAAATTTTGAACGTTTCCGAGCAGGATACAGTCGATTGAGTTACATTGTTTCTATGGGTCGTTGAGGTGCCGAAATAGTCTAGATCGCTTGGAAATAACCTGCAAGACACGATTATGACAATTATTTCGTGAACTTCGATAGCTAAAATTTTGGAAAGTTTCCGCGCAGGAAACAGTCGATTGAATAACTTTGTTTCTATGGGTCGTTGAGGTGTCGAAATAGTCTAGATCGCTTGAAAATGACCTGCAAGACGCGATTATGACAATTATTTGGTGAAATTCGATAGTTAAATTTTTGACCGTTTCCGCGCACGAAACATTCGATTGAATAACATTGTTTCTATGGGTCGTTGAGGTGTCGAAATAGTCTAGATCGCTTGGAAATGACCTGCAAGACGCGATTATGACAATTATTTGGTGAAATTCGATAGTTAAATTTTTGAACGTTTCCGCGCAGGAAACAGTCGATTGAGTTACATTGGTTCTATGGGTCGTTGAGGTGTCGAAATAGTCTAGATCGCTTGGAAATGACCAGCAAGACATGATAATGATAATTTGTTCGTGAAATTCGACAATAAAATTTTGGAACGTTTCCGCGCAGAAATCATTCAATTGCATAACTTTGTTTCTATGGGTCGTTGAGGGTCAACATAGTCTAGATCGCTTGGAAATGACCTGCAAGACGCGATTATGACAATTATTTGGTGAAATTCGATAGTTAAATTTTTGAACGTTTCCGCGCAGGATACAGTCGATTGAGTTACATTGTTTCTATGGGTCGTTGAGGTGCCGAAATAGTCTAGATCCCTTGGAAATGACCTGCAAGACACGATTATGACAATTATTTCGTGAAATTCGATAGTTAAATTTTGGAACGTTTCCGCGCAGGAAACAGTCGATTGAATAACTTTGTTTCTATGGGTCGTTGAGGTGTCGAAATAGTCTAGATCGCTTGGAAATGACCTGCAAGACGCGATTATGACAATTATTTGGTGAAATTCGATAGTTAAATTTTTGAACGTTTCCGCGCAGGAAACAGTCGATTGAGTTACATTGTTTCTATGGGTCGTTGAGGTGTCGAAATAGTCTAGATCGCTTGGAAATGACCTGCAAGACGCGATTATGACAATTATTTGGTGAAATTCGATAGTTAAATTTTTGAACGTTTCCGAGCAGGAAACAGTCGATTGACATAAACATTGTTTCTATGGGATCGTTGAGGTGTCGAAATAGTCTAGATCGCTTGGAAATGACCTGCAAGACACGATTATGACAATTATTTCGTGAAATTCGATAGTTAAATTTTTGAACGTTTCCGCGCAGGAAACAGTCGATTGAATAACATTGTTTCTATGGGTCGTTGAGGTGTCGAAATAGTCTAGATCGCTTGAAATGACCTGCAAGACGCGATTATGACAATTATTTGGTGAAATTCGATAGTTAAATTTTTGAACGTTTCCGCGCAGGAAACAGTCGATTGAGTTACATTGTTTCTATGGGTCGTTGAGGTGTCGAAATAGTCTAGATCGCTTGGAAATGACCTGCAAGACGCGATTATGACAATTATTTGGTGAAATTCGATAGTTAAATTTTTGAACGTTTCCGCGCAGGAAACAGTCGATTGAGTTACATTGGTTCTATGGGTCGTTGAGGTGTCGAAATAGTCTAGATCGCTTGGAAATGACCAGCAAGACATGATAATGATAATTTGTTCGTGAAATTCGACAACAAAATTTTGGAACGTTTCCGCGCAGAAATCATTCAATTGCATAACTTTGTTTCTATGGGTCGTTGAGGGGTCAACATAGTCTAGATCGCTTGGAAATGACCTGCAAGACGCGATTATGACAATTATTGCGTGAAATTCGATAGTTAAATTTTTGAACGTTTCCGAGCAGGATACAGTCGATTGAGTTACATTGTTTCTATGGGTCGTTGAGGTGCCGAAATAGTCTAGATCCCTTGGAAATGACCTGCAAGACACGATTATGACAATTATTTCGTGAAATTCGATAGTTAAATTTTTGACCGCTTCCGCGCACGATACATTCGATTGAATAACATTGATTCTATGGGTCGTTGAGGTGTCGAAATAGTCTAGATCGCTTGGAAATGACCTGCAAGACGCGATTATGACAATTATTTGGTGAAATTCGATAGATAAATTTTTGAACGTTTCCGCGCAGGAAACAGTCGATTGCATAACTTTGTTTCTATGGGTTGTTGAGGGTCGAAATAGTCTAGATCCCTTGGAAATGACCTGCAAGACACGATTATGACAATTATTTCGTGAAATTCGATAGTTAAATTTTTGACCGCTTCCGCGCACGAAACAGTCGATTGAATAACTTTGTTTCTATGGGTTGTTGAGGTGCCGAAATAGTCTAGATCGCTTGGAAATGACCCGCAAGTCATGATTATGATAATTTGTTCGTGAAATTCGACAATAAAATTTTTGACCGCTTCTGCGCACGATACATTCGATTGAATAACATTGATTCTATGGGTCGTTGAGGTGTCGAAATAGTCTAGATCGCTTGGAAATGACCTGCAAGACGCGATTATGACAATTATTTGGTGAAATTCGATAGTTAAATTTTTGAACGTTTCCGCGCAGGAAACAGTCGATTGAGTTACATTGTTTCTATGGGTCGTTGAGGTGTCGAAATAGTCTAGATCGCTTGGAAATGACCTATTAATCACGATTATGAAAATTATTTCGTGAAATTCGAAAGTAAAATTTTTGACCGCTTCCGCGCACGATACATTCGATTGAATAACATTGATTCTATGGGTCGTTGAGGTGTCGAAATAGTCTAGATCGCTTGGAAATGCCCTGCAAGACGCGATTATGACAATTATTTGGTGAAATTCGAAAGTTAAATTTTTGAACGTTTCCGCGCAGGAAACAGTCGATTGCATAACTTTGTCTCTATGGGTTGTTGAGGGGTCGAAATAGTCTAGATCCCTTGGAAATGACCTGCAAGACACGATTATGACAATTATTTCGTGAAATTCGATAGTTAAATTTTTGACCGCTTCCGCGCACGAAACAGTCGATTGAATAACATTGTTTCTATGGGTCGTTGAGGTGTCGAAATAGTCTAGATCGCTTGAAAATGACCTGCAAGACGCGATTATGACAATTATTTGGTGAAATTCGATAGTTAAATTTTTGAACGTTTCCGAGCAGGAAACAGTCGATTACATAAAATTGCTATTAAGGGATTTGTAAGGTTGGAAATAGTCTAGATCACTTGGAAAAGACCTATTAATCACGATTATGACAATTATTTCGTGAAATTCGATAGTTAAATTTTTGACCGCTTCCGCGCACGATACATTCGATTGAATAACATTGATTCTACGGGTCGTTGAGGTGTCGAAATAGTCTCGATCGCTTGGAAATGACCTGGAAGACGCGATTATGACAATTATTTGGTGAAATTCGATAGTTAAATTTTTGAACGTTTCCGCGCAGGAAACACTCGATTGAGTTACATTGGTTCTATGGGTCGTTGAGGTGTCGAAATAGTCTAGATCGCTTGGAAATGACCAGCAAGACATGATAATGATAATTTGTTCGTGAAATTCGACAATAAAATTTTGGAACGTTTCCGCGCAGAAATCATTCAATTGCATAACTTTGTTTCTATGGGTCGTTGAGGGGTCAACATAGTCTAGATCGCTTGGAAATGACCTGCAAGACGCGATTATGACAATTATTTCGTGAACTTCGATAGCTAAATTTTGGAAAGTTTCCGCGCAGGAAACAGTCGATTGAATAACTTTGTTTCTATGGGTCGTTGAGGTGTCGAAATAGTCTAGATCGCTTGGAAATGACCTGCAAGACGCGATTATGACAATTATTTGGTGAAATTCGATAGTTAAATTTTTGAACGTTTCCGAGCAGGAAACAGTCGATTACATAAAATTGCTATTAAGGGATTTGTAAGGTTGGAAATAGTCTAGATCACTTGGAAAAGACCTATTAATCACGATTATGACAATTATTTCGTGAAATTCGATAGTTAAATTTTTGACCGCTTCCGCGCACGATACATTCGATTGAATAACATTGTTTCTATGGGTCGTTGAGGTGTCGAAATAGTCTAGATCGCTTGGAAATGACCTGCAAGACGCGATTATGACAATTATTTGGTGAAATTCGATAGTTAAATTTTTGAACGTTTCCGCGCAGGAAACAGTCGATTGAGTTACATTGGTTCTATGGGTCGTTGAGGTGTCGAAATAGTCTAGATCGCTTGGAAATGACCAGCAAGACATGATAATGATAATTTGTTCGTGAAATTCGACAATAAAATTTTGGAACGTTTCCGCGCAGAAATCATTCAATTGCATAACTTTGTTTCTATGGGTCGTTGAGGGGTCAACATAGTCTAGATCGCTTGGAAATGACCTGCAAGACGCGATTATGACAATTATTTGGTGAAATTCGATAGTTAAATTTTTGAACGTTTGCGCAGGAAACAGTCGATTGAGTTACATTGTTTCTATGGGTCGTTGAGGTGTCGAAATAGTCTAGATCGCTTGGAAATGACCTGCAAGACACGATTATGACAATTATTTCGTGAAATTCGATAGTTAAATTTTGACCGTTTCCGCGCAGGAAACAGTCGATTGAATAACATTGTTTCTATGGGTCGTTGAGGTGTCGAAATAGTCTAGATCGCTTGGAAATGACCTGCAAGACACGATTATGACAATTATTTCGTGAAATTCGATAGTTAAATTTTTGAACGTTTCCGCGCAGGAAACAGTCGATTGAATAACATTGTTTCTATGGGTCGTTGAGGTGTCGAAATAGTCTAGATCGCTTGGAAATGACCTGCAAGACACGATTATGACAATTATTTGCGTGAAATTCGATAGTTAAATTTTTGAACGTTTCCGAGCAGGAAACAGTCGATTACATAACATTGTTTCTATGGGTCGTTGAGGTTCGAAATAGTCTAGATCGCTTGGAAATGACCTGCAAGTCACGATTATGACAATTATTTCGTGAAATTCGATAGTTAAATTTTTGACCGTTTCCGCGCACGATACATTCGATTGAATAACATTGTTTCTATGGGTCGTTGAGGTGTCGAAATAGTCTAGATCGCTTGGAAATGACCTGCAAGACGCGATTATGACAATTATTTGGTGAAATTCGATAGTTAAATTTTTGAACGTTTCCGCGCAGGAAACAGTCGATTGAGTTACATTGTTTCTATGGGTCGTTGAGGTGTCGAAATAGTCTAGATCGCTTGGAAATGACCAGCAAGACACGATTATGATAATTTTTCGTGAAATTCGACAGTAAAATTTTTGAACGTTTCCGCGCACGAAACATTCGATTGAATAACATTGTTTCTATGGGTCGTTGAGGTGTCGAAATAGTCTAGATCGCTTGGAAATGACCTGCAAGACGCGATTATGACAATTATTTGGTGAAATCGATAGTTAAATTTTTGAACGTTTCCGCGCAGGAAACAGTCGATTGCATAACTTTGTTTCTATGGGTTGTTGAGGGTCGAAATAGTCTAGATCCCTTGGAAATGACCTGCAAGACACGATTATGACAATTATTTCGTGAAATTCGATAGTTAAATTTTTGACCGTTTCCGCGCACGAAACAGTCGATTGAATAACATTGTTTCTATGGGTCGTTGAGGTGTCGAAATAGTCTAGATCGCTTGAAAATGACCTGCAAGACGCGATTATGACAATTATTTGGTGAAATTCGATAGTTAAATTTTTGAACGTTTCCGAGCAGGAAACAGTCGATTACATAAAATTGCTATTAAGGGATTTGTAAGGTTGGAAATAGTCTAGATCACTTGGAAAAGACCTATTAATCACGATTATGACAATTATTTCGTGAAATTCGATAGTTAAATTTTTGACCGCTTCCGCGCACGATACATTCGATTGAATAACATTGATTCTACGGGTCGTTGAGGTGTCGAAATAGTCTCGATCGCTTGGAAATGACCTGGAAGACGCGATTATGACAATTATTTGGTGAAATTCGATAGTTAAATTTTTGAACGTTTCCGCGCAGGAAACAGTCGATTGAGTTACATTGTTTCTATGGGTCGTTGAGGTGTCGAAATAGTCTAGATCGCTTGGAAATGACCTGCAAGACACGATTATGATAATTATTTCGTGAAATTCGATAGTAAAATTTTTGAACGTTTCCGCGCAGAAACATTCGATTGCATAACATTGTTTCTATGGGTCGTTGAGGGGTCGAAATAGTCTAGATCGCTTGAAATGACCTGCAAGACGCGATTATGACAATTATTTCGTGAAATTCGATAGTTAAATTTTTGAACGTTTCCGCGCAGGAAACAGTCGATTGAATAACATTGTTTCTATGGGTCGTTGAGGTGTCGAAATAGTCTAGATCGCTTGGAAATGACCTGCAAGACACGATTATGACAATTATTTCGTGAAATTCGATAGTTAAATTTTTGAACGTTTCCGCGCAGGAAACAGTCGATTGAATAACATTGTTTCTATGGGTCGTTGAGGTGTCGAAATAGTCTAGATCGCTTGGAAAAATGACCTGCAAGACGCGATTATGACAATTATTTCGTGAAATTCGATAGTTAAATTTTTGAACGTTTCCGCGCAGGAAACAGTCGATTGAATAACATTGTTTCTATGGGTCGTTGAGGTGTCGAAATAGTCTAGATCGCTTGGAAATGACCTGCAAGACACGATTATGACAATTATTTCGTGAAATTCGATAGTTAAATTTTTGACCGTTTCCGCGCACGAAACAGTCGATTGAATAACTTTGTTTCTATGGGTTGTTGAGGTGTCGAAATAGTCTAGATCGCTTGAAATGACCTGCAAGACGCGATTATGACAATTATTTGCGTGAAATTCGATAGTTAAATTTTTGAACGTTTCCGAGCAGGATACAGTCGATTGAGTTACATTGTTTCTATGGGTCGTTGAGGTGCCGAAATAGTCTAGATCGCTTGGAAATGACCGCAAGTCATGATTATGATAATTTGTTCGTGAAATTCGACAATAAAATTTTTGACCGCTTCCGCGCACGATACATTCGATTGAATAACATTGATTCTATGGGTCGTTGAGGTGTCGAAATAGTCTAGATCGCTTGGAAATGACCTGCAAGACGCGATTATGACAATTATTTGGTGAAATTCGATAGTTAAATTTTTGAACGTTTCCGCGCAGGAAACAGTCGATTGAGTTACATTGTTTCTATGGGTCGTTGAGGTGTCGAAATAGTCTAGATCGCTTGGAAATGACCTATTAAGACACGATTATGAAAATTATTTCGTGAAATTCGAAAGTAAAATTTTTGACCGCTTCCGCGCACGATACATTCGATTGAATAACATTGATTCTATGGGTCGTTGAGGTGTCGAAATAGTCTAGATCGCTTGGAAATGCCCTGCAAGACGCGATTATGACAATTATTTGGTGAAATTCGAAAGTTAAATTTTTGAACGTTTCCGCGCAGGAAACAGTCGATTGAGTTACATTGTTTCTATGGGTCGTTGAGGTGTCGAAATAGTCTAGATCGCTTGGAAATGACCTGCAAGACACGATTATGACAATTATTTGGTGAAATTCGATAGTTAAATTTTTGAACGTTTCCGAGCAGGAAACAGTCGATTACATAAAATTGCTATTAAGGGTCGTTGTAAGGTTGGAAATAGTCTAGATCACTTGGAAAAGACCTATTAATCACGATTATGACAATTATTTCGTGAAATTCGATAGTTAAAATTTTTGACCGTTTCCGCGCACGAAACATTCGATTGAATAACATTGTTTCTATGGGTCGTTGAGGTGTCGAAATAGTCTAGATCGCTTGGAAATGACCTGCAAGACGCGATTATGACAATTATTTGGTGAAATTCGATAGTTAAATTTTTGAACGTTTCCGCGCAGGAAACAGTCGATTGAGTTACATTGGTTCTATGGGTCGTTGAGGTGTCGAAATAGTCTAGATCGCTTGGAAATGACCAGCAAGACATGATAATGATAATTTGTTCGTGAAATTCGACAATAAAATTTTGGAACGTTTCCGCGCAGAAATCATTCAATTGCATAACTTTGTTTCTATGGGTCGTTGAGGGGTCAACATAGTCTAGATCGCTTGGAAATGACCTGCAAGACGCGATTATGACAATTATTTGGTGAAATTCGATAGTTAAATTTTTGAACGTTTCCGCGCAGGAAACAGTCGATTGTATAACATTGTTTCTATGGGTCGTTGAGGTGTCGAAATAGTCTAGATCGCTTGGAAATGACCTGCAAGACACGATTATGACAATTATTTCGTGAAATTCGATAGTTAAATTTTTGAACGTTTCCGCGCAGGAAACAGTCGATTGAATAACATTGTTTCTATGGGTCGTTGAGGTGTCGAAATAGTCTAGATCCCTTGGAAATGACCTGCAAGACACGATTATGACAATTATTTCGTGAAATTCGATAGTTAAATTTTTGACCGCTTCCGCGCACGAAACAGTCGATTGAATAACATTGTTTCTATGGGTCGTTGAGGGTCGAAATAGTCTAGATCGCTTGGAAATGACCTGCAAGACGCGATTATGACAATTATTTGGTGAAATTCGATAGTTAAATTTTTGAACGTTTCCGAGCAGGAAACAGTCGATTGAGTTACATTGTTTCTATGGGTCGTTGAGGTGCCGAAATAGTCTAGATCGCTTGGAAATGACCTGCAAGACGCGATTATGACAATTATTTGGTGAAATTCGATAGTTAAATTTTTGAACGTTTCCGCGCAGGAAACAGTCGATTGAGTTACATTGTTTCTATGGGTCGTTGAGGTGTCGAAATAGTCTAGATCGCTTGGAAATGACCTGCAAGACACGATTATGACAATTATTTCGTGAAATTCGATAGTAAAATTTTTGACCGTTTCCGCGCACGAAACATTCGATTGAATAACATTGTTTCTATGGGTCGTTGAGGTGTCGAAATAGTCTAGATCGCTTGGAAATGACCTGCAAGACGCGATTATGACAATTATTTGGTGAAATTCGATAGTTAAATTTTTGAACGTTTCCGCGCAGGAAACAGTCGATTGCATAACATTGTTTCTATGGGTCGTTGAGGTGTCGAAATAGTCTAGATCGCTTGGAAATGACCTGCAAGACACGATTATGACAATTATTTCGTGAAATTCGATAGTTAAATTTTTGACGCTTCCGCGCACGAAACAGTCGATTGAATAACATTGTTTCTATGGGTCGTTGAGGTGTCGAAATAGTCTAGATCGCTTGAAATGACCTGCAAGACGCGATTATGACAATTATTTGGTGAAATTCGATAGTTAAATTTTTGAACGTTTCCGAGCAGGAAACAGTCGATTACATAAAATTGTTTCTATGGGTCGTTGAGGTTCGAAATAGTCTAGATCACTTGAAATGACCTGCAAATCACGATTATGACAATTATTTCGTGAAATTCGATAGTTAAATTTTTGACCGCTTCCGCGCACGAAACATTCGATTGAATAACATTGATTCTATGGGTCGTTGAGGTGTCGAAATAGTCTAGATCGCTTGGAAATGACCTGCAAGACGCGATTATGACAATTATTTGGTGAAATTCGATAGTTAAATTTTTGAACGTTTCCGCGCAGGAAACAGTCGATTGAGTTACATTGTTTCTATGGGTCGTTGAGGTGTCGAAATAGTCTAGATCGCTTGGAAATGACCTGCAAGACACGATTATGACAATTATTTCGTGAAATTCGATAGTTAAATTTTGGAACGTTTCCGCGCAGGAAACAGTCGATTGAATAACTTTGTTTCTATGGGTCGTTGAGGGGTCGAAATAGTCTAGATCGCTTGGAAATGACCTGCAAGACACGATTATGACAATTATTTCGTGAAATTCGATAGTTAAATTTTTGAACGTTTCCGCGCAGGAAACAGTCGATTGAATAACATTGTTTCTATGGGTCGTTGAGGTGTCGAAATAGTCTAGATCGCTTGAAAATGACCTGCAAGACGCGATTATGACAATTATTTGGTGAAATTCGATAGTTAAATTTTTGAACGTTTCCGCGCAGGAAACAGTCGATTGAATAACATTGTTTCTATGGGTCGTTGAGGTGTCGAAATAGTCTAGATCGCTTGGAAATGACCTGCAAGACACGATTATGACAATTTTTCGTGAAATTCGATAGTTAAATTTTTGACCGCTTCCGCGCACGAACATTCGATTGAATAACATTGATTCTATGGGTCGTTGAGGTGTCGAAATAGTCTAGATCGCTTGGAAATGACCTGCAAGACGCGATTATGACAATTATTTGGTGAAATTCGATAGTTAAATTTTTGAACGTTTCCGCGCAGGAAACAGTCGATTGCATAACATTGTTTCTATGGGTCGTTGAGGTGTCGAAATAGTCTAGATCGCTTGGAAATGACCTGCAAGACACGATTATGACAATTATTTCGTGAAATTCGATAGTTAAATTTTTGAACGTTTCCGCGCAGGAAACAGTCGATTGAATAACTTTGTTTCTATGGGTCGTTGAGGTGTCGAAATAGTCTAGATCGCTTGAAAATGACCTGCAAGACGCGATTATGACAATTATTTGGTGAAATTCGATAGTTAAATTTTTGAACGTTTCCGCGCAGGAAACAGTCGATTGAGTTACATTGTTTCTATGGGTCGTTGAGGTGTCGAAATAGTCTAGATCGCTTGGAAATGACCTGCAAGACACGATTATGACAATTATTTGGTGAAATTCGATAGTTAAATTTTTGAACGTTTCCGCGCAGGAAACAGTCGATTGAATAACATTGTTTCTATGGGTCGTTGAGGTGTCGAAATAGTCTAGATCGCTTGGAAATGACCTGCAAGACACGATTATGACAATTATTTCGTGAAATTCGATAGTTAAATTTTTGAACGTTTCCGCGCAGGAAACATTCGATTGAATAACATTGTTTCTATGGGTCGTTGAGGTGTCGAAATAGTCTAGATCGCTTGGAAATGACCTGCAAGACGCGATTATGACAATTATTTCGTGAAATTCGATAGTTAAATTTTTGAACGTTTCCGCGCAGGAAACAGTCGATTGAGTTACATTGTTTCTATGGGTCGTTGAGGTGTCGAAATAGTCTAGATCCCTTGGAAATGACCTGCAAGACACGATTATGACAATTATTTCGTGAAATTCGATAGTTAAATTTTTGACCGCTTCCGCGCACGAAACAGTCGATTGAATAACATTGTTTCTATGGGTCGTTGAGGTGTCGAAATAGTCTAGATCGCTTGAAAATGACCTGCAAGACGCGATTATGACAATTATTTGGTGAAATTCGATAGTTAAATTTTTGAACGTTTCCGAGCAGGAAACAGTCGATTACATAAAATTGCTATTAAGGGATTTGTAAGGTTGGAAATAGTCTAGATCACTTGGAAAAGACCTATTAATCACGATTATGACAATTATTTCGTGAAATTCGATAGTTAAATTTTTGACCGCTTCCGCGCACGATACATTCGATTGAATAACATTGATTCTACGGGTCGTTGAGGTGTCGAAATAGTCTCGATCGCTTGGAAATGACCTGGAAGACGCGATTATGACAATTATTTGGTGAAATTCGATAGTTAAATTTTTGAACGTTTCCGCGCAGGAAACACTCGATTGAGTTACATTGGTTCTATGGGTCGTTGAGGTGTCGAAATAGTCTAGATCGCTTGGAAATGACCAGCAAGACATGATAATGATAATTTGTTCGTGAAATTCGACAATAAAATTTTGGAACGTTTCCGCGCAGAAATCATTCAATTGCATAACTTTGTTTCTATGGGTCGTTGAGGGGTCAACATAGTCTAGATCGCTTGGAAATGACCTGCAAGACGCGATTATGACAATTATTGCGTGAAATTCGATAGTTAAATTTTTGAACGTTTCCGAGCAGGATACAGTCGATTGAGTTACATTGTTTCTATGGGTCGTTGAGGTGCCGAAATAGTCTAGATCCCTTGGAAATGACCTGCAAGACACGATTATGACAATTATTTCGTGAAATTCGATAGTTAAATTTTTGACCGCTTCCGCGCACGAAACAGTCGATTGAATAACATTGTTTCTATGGGTCGTTGAGGTGTCGAAATAGTCTAGATCGCTTGAAAATGACCTGCAAGACGCGATTATGACAATTATTTGGTGAAATTCGATAGTTAAATTTTTGAACGTTTCCGAGCAGGAAACAGTCGATTACATAAAATTGCTATTAAGGGATTTGTAAGGTTGGAAATAGTCTAGATCACTTGGAAAAGACCTATTAATCACGATTATGACAATTATTTCGTGAAATTCGATAGTTAAATTTTTGACCGCTTCCGCGCACGATACATTCGATTGAATAACATTGATTCTACGGGTCGTTGAGGTGTCGAAATAGTCTCGATCGCTTGGAAATGACCTGGAAGACGCGATTATGACAATTATTTGGTGAAATTCGATAGTTAAATTTTTGAACGTTTCCGCGCAGAAATCATTCAATTGCATAACTTTGTTTCTATGGGTCGTTGAGGGGTCAACATAGTCTAGATCGCTTGGAAATGACCTGCAAGACGCGATTATGACAATTATTTGGTGAAATTCGATAGTTAAATTTTTGAACGTTTCCGAGCAGGATACAGTCGATTGAGTTACATTGTTTCTATGGGTCGTTGAGGTGCCGAAATAGTCTAGATCGCTTGGAAATAACCTGCAAGACACGATTATGACAATTATTTCGTGAACTTCGATAGCTAAATTTTGAAAGTTTCCGCGCAGGAAACAGTCGATTGAATAACTTTGTTTCTATGGGTCGTTGAGGTGTCGAAATAGTCTAGATCGCTTGAAATGACCTGCAAGACGCGATTATGACAATTATTTGGTGAAATTCGATAGTTAAATTTTTGAACGTTTCCGCGCAGGAAACAGTCGATTGAGTTACATTGTTTCTATGGGTCGTTGAGGTGTCGAAATAGTCTAGATCGCTTGGAAATGACCTGCAAGACGCGATTATGACAATTATTTGGTGAAATTCGATAGTTAAATTTTTGAACGTTTCCGCGCAGGAAACAGTCGATTGAGTTACATTGGTTCTATGGGTCGTTGAGGTGTCGAAATAGTCTAGATCGCTTGGAAATGACCAGCAAGACATGATAATGATAATTTGTTCGTGAAATTCGACAATAAAATTTTGGAACGTTTCCGCGCAGAAATCATTCAATTGCATAACTTTGTTTCTATGGGTCGTTGAGGGGTCAACATAGTCTAGATCGCTTGGAAATGACCTGCAAGACGCGATTATGACAATTATTTGGTGAAATTCGATAGTTAAATTTTTGAACGTTTCCGCGCAGGAAACAGTCGATTGAGTAACATTGTTTCTATGGGTCGTTGAGGTGTCGAAATAGTCTAGATCGCTTGGAAATGACCTGCAAGACACGATTATGACAATTATTTCGTGAAATTCGATAGTTAAATTTTTGACCGTTTCCGCGCACGAAACATTCGATTGAATAACATTGTTTCTATGGGTCGTTGAGGTGTCGAAATAGTCTAGATCGCTTGGAAATGACCTGCAAGACACGATTATGACAATTATTTCGTGAAATTCGATAGTTAAATTTTTGAACGTTTCCGCGCACGAAACAGTCGATTGAATAACATTGTTTCTATGGGTCGTTGAGGTGTCGAAATAGTCTAGATCGCTTGGAAATGACCTGCAAGACGCGATTATGACAATTATTTGCGTGAAATTCGATAGTTAAATTTTTGAACGTTTCCGAGCAGGAAACAGTCGATTGATTACATTGTTTCTATGGGTCGTTGAGGTGTCGAAATAGTCTAGATCGCTTGGAAATGACCTGCAAGATCACGATTATGACAATTATTTCGTGAAATTCGATAGTTAAATTTTTGACCGCTTCCGCGCACGAAACATTCGATTGAATAACATTGATTCTATGGGTCGTTGAGGTGTCGAAATAGTCTAGATCGCTTGGAAATGACCTGCAAGACGCGATTATGACAATTATTTGGTGAAATTCGATAGTTAAATTTTTGAACGTTTCCGCGCAGGAAACAGTCGATTGAGTTACATTGTTTCTATGGGTCGTTGAGGTGTCGAAATAGTCTAGATCGCTTGGAAATGACCTGCAAGACGCGATTATGACAATTATTGCGTGAAATTCGATAGTTAAATTTTTGAACGTTTCCGAGCAGGATACAGTCGATTGAGTTACATTGTTTCTATGGGTCGTTGAGGTGCCGAAATAGTCTAGATCGCTTGGAAATAACCTGCAAGACACGATTATGACAATTATTTCGTGAACTTCGATAGCTAAATTTTGAAAGTTTCCGCGCAGGAAACAGTCGATTGAATAACTTTGTTTCTATGGGTTGTTGAGGGTCGAAATAGTCTAGATCCTTGGAAATGACCTGCAAGACACGATTATGACAATTATTTCGTGAAATTCGATAGTTAAATTTTTGACCGCTTCCGCGCACGAAACAGTCGATTGAATAACATTGTTTCTATGGGTCGTTGAGGTGTCGAAATAGTCTAGATCGCTTGAAAATGACCTGCAAGACGCGATTATGACAAATTATTTGGTGAAATTCGATAGTTAAATTTTTGAACGTTTCCGAGCAGGAAACAGTCGATTACATAAAATTGCTATTAAGGGATTTGTAAGGTTGGAAATAGTCTAGATCACTTGGAAAAGACCTATTAATCACGATTATGACAATTATTTCGTGAAATTCGATAGTTAAATTTTTGACCGCTTCCGCGCACGATACATTCGATTGAATAACATTGATTCTACGGGTCGTTGAGGTGTCGAAATAGTCTCGATCGCTTGGAAATGACCTGGAAGACGCGATTATGACAATTATTTGGTGAAATTCGATAGTTAAATTTTTGAACGTTTCCGCGCAGGAAACACTCGATTGAGTTACATTGGTTCTATGGGTCGTTGAGGTGTCGAAATAGTCTAGATCGCTTGGAAATGACCAGCAAGACATGATAATGATAATTTGTTCGTGAAATTCGACAATAAAATTTTGGAACGTTTCCGCGCAGAAATCATTCAATTGCATAACTTTGTTTCTTTGTTTCTATGGGTCGTTGAGGGGTCAACATAGTCTAGATCGCTTGGAAATGACCTGCAAGACGCGATTATGACAATTATTTGGTGAAATTCGATAGTTAAATTTTTGAACGTTTCCGAGCAGGATACAGTCGATTGAGTTACATTGTTTCTATGGGTCGTTGAGGTGCCGAAATAGTCTAGATCGCTTGGAAATAACCTGCAAGACACGATTATGACAATTATTTCGTGAACTTCGATAGCTAAATTTTGGAAAGTTTCCGCGCAGGAAACAGTCGATTGAATAACTTTGTTTCTATGGGTCGTTGAGGTGTCGAAATAGTCTAGATCGCTTGAAAATGACCTGCAAGACGCGATTATGACAATTATTTGGTGAAATTCGATAGTTAAATTTTTGAACGTTTCCGCGCAGGAAACAGTCGATTGAGTTACATTGTTTCTATGGGTCGTTGAGGTGTCGAAATAGTCTAGATCGCTTGGAAATGACCTGCAAGACACGATTATGACAATTATTTGGTGAAATTCGATAGTTAAATTTTTGAACGTTTCCGAGCAGGAAACAGTCGATTACATAAAATTGCTATTAAGGGATTTGTAAGGTTGGAAATAGTCTAGATCACTTGGAAAAGACCTATTAATCACGATTATGACAATTATTTCGTGAAATTCGATAGTTAAATTTTTGACCGTTTCCGCGCACGAAACATTCGATTGAATAACATTGTTTCTATGGGTCGTTGAGGTGTCGAAATAGTCTAGATCGCTTGGAAATGACCTGCAAGACGCGATTATGACAATTATTTGGTGAAATTCGATAGTTAAATTTTTGAACGTTTCCGCGCAGGAAACAGTCGATTGAGTTACATTGGTTCTATGGGTCGTTGAGGTGTCGAAATAGTCTAGATCGCTTGGAAATGACCAGCAAGACATGATAATGATAATTTGTTCGTGAAATTCGACAATAAAATTTTGGAACGTTTCCGCGCAGAAATCATTCAATTGCATAACTTTGTTTCTATGGGTCGTTGAGGGTCAACATAGTCTAGATCGCTTGGAAATGACCTGCAAGACGCGATTATGACAATTATTTGGTGAAATTCGATAGTTAAATTTTTGAACGTTTCCGCGCAGGAAACAGTCGATTGCATAACATTGTTTCTATGGGTTGTTGAGGGTCGAAATAGTCTAGATCCCTTGGAAATGACCTGCAAGACACGATTATGACAATTATTTCGTGAAATTCGATAGTTAAATTTTTGACCGTTTCCGCGCACGAAACATTCGATTGAATAACATTGTTTCTATGGGTCGTTGAGGTGTCGAAATAGTCTAGATCGCTTGGAAATGACCTGCAAGACGCGATTATGACAATTATTTGGTGAAATTCGATAGTTAAATTTTTGAACGTTTCCGCGCAGGAAACAGTCGATTGAGTTACATTGTTTCTATGGGTCGTTGAGGTGTCGAAATAGTCTAGATCGCTTGGAAAATGACCAGCAAGACATGATTATGACAATTATTTTTCGTGAAATTCGATAGTTAAATTTTGAACGTTTCCGCGCAGAAACATTCGATTGCATAACATTGTTTCTATGGGTCGTTGAGGGTCGAAATAGTCTAGATCGCTTGGAAATGACCTGCAAGACGCGATTATGACAATTATTTGGTGAAATTCGATAGTTAAATTTTTGAACGTTTCCGAGCAGGATACAGTCGATTGAGTTACATTGTTTCTATGGGTCGTTGAGGTGTCGAAATAGTCTAGATCGCTTGGAAATGACCTGCAAGACACGATTATGACAATTATTTCGTGAAATTCGATAGTTAAATTTTTGAACGTTTCCGCGCAGGAAACAGTCGATTGAATAACTTTGTTTCTATGGGTCGTTGAGGTGTCGAAATAGTCTAGATCGCTTGGAAATGACCTGCAAGACGCGATTATGACAATTATTTGGTGAAATTCGATAGTTAAATTTTTGAACTTTCCGCGCAGGAAACAGTCGATTGAATAACATTGTTTCTATGGGTCGTTGAGGTGTCGAAATAGTCTAGATCGCTTGGAAATGACCTGCAAGACACGATTATGACAATTATTTGGTGAAATTCGATAGTTAAATTTTTGAACGTTTCCGAGCAGGAAACAGTCGATTGATAAAATTGCTTTATGGGTTTTGAGGTGTCGAAATAGTCTAGATCACTTGGAAATGACCTGCATTAATCACGATTATGACAATTATTTCGTGAAATTCGATAGTTAAATTTTTGACCGTTTCCGCGCACGAAACATTCGATTGAATAACATTGTTTCTATGGGTCGTTGAGGTGTCGAAATAGTCTAGATCGCTTGGAAATGACCTGCAAGACGCGATTATGACAATTATTTGGTGAAATTCGATAGTTAAATTTTTGAACGTTTCCGCGCAGGAAACAGTCGATTGAGTTACATTGGTTCTATGGGTCGTTGAGGTGTCGAAATAGTCTAGATCGCTTGGAAATGACCAGCAAGACATGATAATGATAATTTGTTCGTGAAATTCGACAATAAAATTTTGGAACGTTTCCGCGCAGAAATCATTCAATTGCATAACTTTGTTTCTATGGGTCGTTGAGGGGTCAACATAGTCTAGATCGCTTGGAAATGACCTGCAAGACGCGATTATGACAATTATTTGGTGAAATTCGATAGTTAAATTTTTGAACGTTTCCGCGCAGGAAACAGTCGATTGCATAACTTTGTTTCTATGGGTTGTTGAGGGTCGAAATAGTCTAGATCCTTGGAAATGACCTGCAAGACACGATTATGACAATTATTTCGTGAAATTCGATAGTTAAATTTTTGACCGTTTCCGCGCAGGAAACAGTCGATTGAATAACTTTGTTTCTATGGGTCGTTGAGGTGTCGAAATAGTCTAGATCGCTTGGAAATGACCTGCAAGACACGATTATGACAATTATTTCGTGAAATTCGATAGTTAAATTTTTGAACGTTTCCGCGCACGAAACATTCGATTGAATAACATTGTTTCTATGGGTCGTTGAGGTGTCGAAATAGTCTAGATCGCTTGGAAATGACCTGCAAGACGCGATTATGACAATTATTTGGTGAAATTCGATAGTTAAATTTTTGAACGTTTCCGCGCAGGAAACAGTCGATTGAGTAACATTGTTTCTATGGGTCGTTGAGGTGTCGAAATAGTCTAGATCGCTTGGAAATGACCTGCAAGACGCGATTATGACAATTATTTCGTGAAATTCGATAGTTAAATTTTTGAACGTTTCCGCGCAGGATACAGTCGATTGAATAACATTGTTTCTATGGGTCGTTGAGGTGTCGAAATAGTCTAGATCGCTTGGAAATGACCTGCAAGACGCGATTATGACAATTATTTCGTGAAATTCGATAGTTAAAATTTTTGAACGTTTCCGCGCAGGAAACAGTCGATTGAATAACATTGTTTCTATGGGTCGTTGAGGTGTCGAAATAGTCTAGATCGCTTGGAAATGACCTGCAAGACACGATTATGACAATTATTTCGTGAAATTCGATAGTTAAATTTTTGAACGCTTCCGCGCACGAAACAGTCGATTGAATAACATTGTTTCTATGGGTCGTTGAGGTGTCGAAATAGTCTAGATCGCTTGAAATGACCTGCAAGACGCGATTATGACAATTATTTGGTGAAATTCGATAGTTAAATTTTTGAACGTTTCCGAGCAGGAAACAGTCGATTACATAAAATTGCTATTAAGGGATTTGTAAGGTTGGAAATAGTCTAGATCACTTGGAAAAGACCTATTAATCACGATTATGACAATTATTTCGTGAAATTCGATAGTTAAATTTTTGACCGCTTCCGCGCACGATACATTCGATTGAATAACATTGATTCTACGGGTCGTTGAGGTGTCGAAATAGTCTCGATCGCTTGGAAATGACCAGCAAGACATGATAATGATAATTTGTTCGTGAAATTCGACAATAAAATTTTGGAACGTTTCCGCGCAGAAATCATTCAATTGCATAACTTTGTTTCTATGGGTCGTTGAGGGGTCAACATAGTCTAGATCGCTTGGAAATGACCTGCAAGACGCGATTATGACAATTATTTGGTGAAATTCGATAGTTAAATTTTTGAACGTTTCCGAGCAGGATACAGTCGATTGAGTTACATTGTTTCTATGGGTCGTTGAGGTGCCGAAATAGTCTAGATCGCTTGGAAATAACCTGCAAGACACGATTATGACAATTATTTCGTGAACTTCGATAGCTAAATTTTGAAAGTTTCCGCGCAGGAAACAGTCGATTGAATAACTGTTTCTATGGGTCGTTGAGGTGTCGAAATAGTCTAGATCGCTTGGAAATGACCTGCAAGACACGATTATGACAATTATTTGGTGAAATTCGATAGTTAAATTTTTGAACGTTTCCGCGCAGGAAACAGTCGATTGAATAACATTGTTTCTATGGGTCGTTGAGGTGTCGAAATAGTCTAGATCGCTTGAAATGACCTGCAAGACGCGATTATGACAATTATTTGGTGAAATTCGATAGTTAAATTTTTGAACGTTTCCGAGCAGGAAACAGTCGATTACATAAAATTGCTATTAAGGGATTTGTAAGGTTGGAAATAGTCTAGATCACTTGGAAAAGACCTATTAATCACGATTATGACAATTATTTCGTGAAATTCGATAGTTAAATTTTTGACCGTTTCCGCGCACGAAACATTCGATTGAATAACATTGTTTCTATGGGTCGTTGAGGTGTCGAAATAGTCTAGATCGCTTGGAAATGACCCGCAAGTCATGATTATGATAATTTGTTCGTGAAATTCGACAATAAAATTTTTGACCGCTTCTGCGCACGATACATTCGATTGAATAACATTGATTCTATGGGTCGTTGAGGTGTCGAAATAGTCTAGATCGCTTGGAAATGACCTGCAAGACGCGATTATGACAATTATTTGGTGAAATTCGATAGTTAAATTTTTGAACGTTTCCGCGCAGGAAACAGTCGATTGAGTTACATTGTTTCTATGGGTCGTTGAGGTGTCGAAATAGTCTAGATCGCTTGGAAATGACCTATTAATCACGATTATGAAAATTATTTCGTGAAATTCGAAAGTAAAATTTTTGACCGCTTCCGCGCACGATACATTCGATTGAATAACATTGATTCTATGGGTCGTTGAGGTGTCGAAATAGTCTAGATCGCTTGGAAATGCCCTGCAAGACGCGATTATGACAATTATTTGGTGAAATTCGAAAGTTAAATTTTTGAACGTTTCCGCGCAGGAAACAGTCGATTGCATAACTTTGTCTCTATGGGTTGTTGAGGGGTCGAAATAGTCTAGATCGCTTGAAAATGACCTGCAAGACGCGATTATGACAATTATTTGGTGAAATTCGATAGTTAAATTTTTGAACGTTTCCGAGCAGGAAACAGTCGATTACATAAAATTGCTATTAAGGGATTTGTAAGGTTGGAAATAGTCTAGATCACTTGAAAAGACCTATTAATCACGATTATGACAATTATTTCGTGAAATTCGATAGTTAAATTTTTGACCGCTTCCGCGCACGATACATTCGATTGAATAACATTGATTCTACGGGTCGTTGAGGTGTCGAAATAGTCTCGATCGCTTGGAAATGACCTGGAAGACGCGATTATGACAATTATTTGGTGAAATTCGATAGTTAAAATTTTTGAACGTTTCCGCGCAGGAAACACTCGATTGAGTTACATTGGTTCTATGGGTCGTTGAGGTGTCGAAATAGTCTAGATCGCTTGGAAATGACCAGCAAGACATGATAATGATAATTTGTTCGTGAAATTCGACAATAAAATTTTGGAACGTTTCCGCGCAGAAATCATTCAATTGCATAACTTTGTTTCTATGGGTCGTTGAGGGGTCAACATAGTCTAGATCGCTTGGAAATGACCTGCAAGACGCGATTATGACAATTATTGCGTGAAATTCGATAGTTAAATTTTTGAACGTTTCCGAGCAGGATACAGTCGATTGAGTTACATTGTTTCTATGGGTCGTTGAGGTGCCGAAATAGTCTAGATCGCTTGGAAATAACCTGCAAGACACGATTATGACAATTATTTCGTGAACTTCGATAGCTAAATTTTGGAAAGTTTCCGCGCAGGAAACAGTCGATTGAATAACTTTGTTTCTATGGGTTGTTGAGGGGTCGAAATAGTCTAGATCCCTTGGAAATGACCTGCAAGACACGATTATGACAATTATTTCGTGAAATTCGATAGTTAAATTTTTGACCGCTTCCGCGCACGAAACAGTCGATTGAATAACATTGTTTCTATGGGTCGTTGAGGTGTCGAAATAGTCTAGATCGCTTGAAAATGACCTGCAAGACGCGATTATGACAATTATTTGGTGAAATTCGATAGTTAAATTTTTGAACGTTTCCGAGCAGGAAACAGTCGATTACATAAAATTGCTATTAAGGGATTTGTAAGGTTGGAAATAGTCTAGATCACTTGGAAAAGACCTATTAATCACGATTATGACAATTATTTCGTGAAATTCGATAGTTAAATTTTTGACCGCTTCCGCGCACGATACATTCGATTGAATAACATTGATTCTACGGGTCGTTGAGGTGTCGAAATAGTCTCGATCGCTTGGAAATGACCAGCAAGACATGATAATGATAATTTGTTCGTGAAATTCGACAATAAAATTTTGGAACGTTTCCGCGCAGAAATCATTCAATTGCATAACTTTGTTTCTATGGGTCGTTGAGGGGTCAACATAGTCTAGATCGCTTGGAAATGACCTGCAAGACGCGATTATGACAATTATTTGGTGAAATTCGATAGTTAAATTTTTGAACGTTTCCGCGCAGGAAACAGTCGATTGAGTTACATTGTTTCTATGGGTCGTTGAGGTGTCGAAATAGTCTAGATCGCTTGGAAATGACCTGCAAGACACGATTATGACAATTATTTGGTGAAATTCGATAGTTAAATTTTTGAACGTTTCCGAGCAGGAAACAGTCGATTACATAAAATTGCTATTAAGGGATTTGTAAGGTTGGAAATAGTCTAGATCGCTTGGAAATGACCTGCAAGACGCGATTATGACAATTATTTGGTGAAATTCGATAGTTAAATTTTTGAACGTTTCCGCGCAGGAAACAGTCGATTGAGTTACATTGGTTCTATGGGTCGTTGAGGTGTCGAAATAGTCTAGATCGCTTGGAAATGACCAGCAAGACATGATAATGATAATTTGTTCGTGAAATTCGACAATAAAATTTTGGAACGTTTCCGCGCAGAAATCATTCAATTGCATAACTTGTTTCTATGGGTCGTTGAGGGGTCAACATAGTCTAGATCGCTTGGAAATGACCTGCAAGACGCGATTATGACAATTATTTGGTGAAATTCGATAGTTAAATTTTTGAACGTTTCCGCGCAGGAAACAGTCGATTGATAACATTGTTTCTATGGGTCGTTGAGGTGTCGAAATAGTCTAGATCGCTTGGAAATGACCTGCAAGACACGATTATGACAATTATTTCGTGAAATTCGATAGTTAAATTTTTGAACGTTTCCGCGCAGGAAACAGTCGATTGAATAACATTGTTTCTATGGGTCGTTGAGGTGTCGAAATAGTCTAGATCGCTTGGAAATGACCTGCAAGACGCGATTATGACAATTATTTCGTGAAATTCGATAGTTAAATTTTTGAACGTTTCCGCGCAGGAAACAGTCGATTGCATAACATTGTTTCTATGGGTCGTTGAGGGTCGAAATAGTCTAGATCGCTTGGAAATGACCTGCAAGACGCGATTATGACAATTATTTCGTGAAATTCGATAGTTAAATTTTTGAACGTTTCCGCGCAGGATACAGTCGATTGAATAACATTGTTTCTATGGGTCGTTGAGGTGTCGAAATAGTCTAGATCGCTTGGAAATGACCTGCAAGACGCGATTATGACAATTATTTCGTGAAATTCGATAGTTAAATTTTTGAACGTTTCCGCGCAGGAAACAGTCGATTGAATAACATTGTTTCTATGGGTCGTTGAGGTGTCGAAATAGTCTAGATCGCTTGGAAATGACCTGCAAGACATGATTATGATAATTTGTTCGTGAAATTCGACAATAAAATTTTTGAACGTTTCCGCGCAGAAATCATTCGATTGCATAACTTTGTTTCTATGGGTCGTTGAGGGTCAAATAGTCTAGATCGCTTGGAAATGACCTGCAAGACGCGATTATGACAATTATTGCGTGAAATTCGATAGTTAAATTTTTGAACGTTTCCGAGCAGGATACAGTCGATTGAGTTACATTGTTTCTATGGGTCGTTGAGGTGCCGAAATAGTCTAGATCGCTTGGAAATGACCTGCAAGACACGATTATGACAATTATTTCGTGAAATTCGATAGCTAAATTTTGGAACGTTTCCGCGCAGGAAACAGTCGATTGAATAACTTTGTTTCTATGGGTTGTTGAGGGGTCGAAATAGTCTAGATCCCTTGGAAATGACCTGCAAGACACGATTATGACAATTATTTCGTGAAATTCGATAGTTAAATTTTTGAACGTTTCCGCGCACGAAACAGTCGATTGAATAACATTGTTTCTATGGGTCGTTGAGGTGTCGAAATAGTCTAGATCGCTTGAAATGACCTGCAAGACGCGATTATGACAATTATTTGGTGAAATTCGATAGTTAAATTTTTGAACGTTTCCGAGCAGGAAACAGTCGATTACATAAAATTGCTATTAAGGGATTTGTAAGGTTGGAAATAGTCTAGATCACTTGGAAAAGACCTATTAATCACGATTATGACAATTATTTCGTGAAATTCGATAGTTAAATTTTTGACCGCTTCCGCGCACGATACATTCGATTGAATAACATTGATTCTATGGGTCGTTGAGGTGTCGAAATAGTCTCGATCGCTTGGAAATGACCTGCAAGACGCGATTATGACAATTATTTGGTGAAATTCGATAGTTAAATTTTTGAACGTTTCCGCGCAGGAAACACTCGATTGAGTTACATTGGTTCTATGGGTCGTTGAGGTGTCGAAATAGTCTAGATCGCTTGGAAATGACCAGCAAGACATGATAATGATAATTTGTTCGTGAAATTCGACAATAAAATTTTGGAACGTTTCCGCGCAGAAATCATTCAATTGCATAACTTTGTTTCTATGGGTCGTTGAGGGGTCAACATAGTCTAGATCGCTTGGAAATGACCTGCAAGACGCGATTATGACAATTATTTGGTGAAATTCGATAGTTAAATTTTTGAACGTTTCCGAGCAGGATACAGTCGATTGAGTTACATTGTTTCTATGGGTCGTTGAGGTGTCGAAATAGTCTAGATCGCTTGGAAATGACCTGCAAGACACGATTATGACAATTATTTCGTGAAATTCGATAGTTAAATTTTTGAACGTTTCCGCGCAGGAAACAGTCGATTACATAAAATTGCTATTAAGGGATTTGTAAGGTTGGAAATAGTCTAGATCACTTGGAAAAGACCTATTAATCACGATTATGACAATTATTTCGTGAAATTCGATAGTTAAATTTTTGACCGTTTCCGCGCACGAAACATTCGATTGAATAACATTGTTTCTATGGGTCGTTGAGGTGTCGAAATAGTCTAGACGCTTGGAAATGACCTGCAAGACGCGATTATGACAATTATTTGGTGAAATTCGATAGTTAAATTTTTGAACGTTTCCGCGCAGGAAACAGTCGATTGAGTTACATTGGTTCTATGGGTCGTTGAGGTGTCGAAATAGTCTAGATCGCTTGGAAATGACCAGCAAGACATGATAATGATAATTTGTTCGTGAAATTCGACAATAAAATTTTGGAACGTTTCCGCGCAGAAATCATTCAATTGCATAACTTTGTTTCTATGGGTCGTTGAGGGGTCAACATAGTCTAGATCGCTTGGAAATGACCTGCAAGACGCGATTATGACAATTATTTGGTGAAATTCGATAGTTAAATTTTTGAACGTTTCCGCGCAGGAACAGTCGATTGAGTTACATTGTTTCTATGGGTCGTTGAGGTGTCGAAATAGTCTAGATCGCTTGGAAATGACCTGCAAGACACGATTATGACAATTATTTCGTGAAATTCGATAGTTAAATTTTGAACGTTTCCGCGCAGGAAACAGTCGATTGAATAACTTTGTTTCTATGGGTCGTTGAGGTGTCGAAATAGTCTAGATCGCTTGGAAATGACCTGCAAGACGCGATTATGACAATTATTTCGTGAAATTCGATAGTTAAATTTTTGAACGTTTCCGCGCAGGAAACAGTCGATTGCATAACATTGTTTCTATGGGTCGTTGAGGTGTCGAAATAGTCTAGATCGCTTGGAAATGACCTGCAAGACGCGATTATGACAATTATTTCGTGAAATTCGATAGTTAAATTTTTGAACGTTTCCGCGCAGGAAACAGTCGATTGAATAACATTGTTTCTATGGGTCGTTGAGGTGTCGAAATAGTCTAGATCGCTTGGAAATGACCTGCAAGACACGATTATGACAATTATTTCGTGAAATTCGATAGTTAAATTTTTGACCGTTTCCGCGCACGAAACATTCGATTGAATAACATTGTTTCTATGGGTCGTTGAGGGTGTGAAATAGTCTAGATCGCTTGGAAATGACCTGCAAGACGCGATTATGACAATTATTTGGTGAAATTCGATAGTTAAATTTTTGAACGTTTCCGCGCAGGAAACAGTCGATTGCATAACATTGTTTCTATGGGTTGTTGAGGTGTCGAAATAGTCTAGATCGCTTGGAAATGACCTGCAAGACACGATTATGACAATTATTTCGTGAAATTCGATAGTTAAATTTTTGACCGTTTCCGCGCACGAAACATTCGATTGAATAACATTGTTTCTATGGGTCGTTGAGGTGTCGAAATAGTCTAGATCGCTTGGAAATGACCTGCAAGACGCGATTATGACAATTATTTGGTGAAATTCGATAGTTAAATTTTTGAACGTTTCCGCGCAGGAAACAGTCGATTGAGTTACATTGTTTCTATGGGTCGTTGAGGTGTCGAAATAGTCTAGATCGCTTGGAAATGACCTGCAAGACGCGATTATGACAATTATTTGGTGAAATTCGATAGTTAAATTTTTGAACGTTTCCGCGCAGGAAACAGTCGATTGAGTTACATTGTTTCTATGGGTCGTTGAGGTGTCGAAATAGTCTAGATCGCTTGGAAATGACCTGCAAGACACGATTATGACAATTATTTCGTGAAATTCGATAGCTAAATTTTGAACGTTTCCGCGCAGGAAACAGTCGATTGAATAACTTTGTTTCTATGGGTCGTTGAGGGTCGAAATAGTCTAGATCCCTTGGAAATGACCTGCAAGACACGATTATGACAATTATTTCGTGAAATTCGATAGTTAAATTTTTGACCGCTTCCGCGCACGAAACAGTCGATTGAATAACATTGTTTCTATGGGTCGTTGAGGTGTCGAAATAGTCTAGATCGCTTGAAAATGACCTGCAAGACGCGATTATGACAATTATTTGGTGAAATTCGATAGTTAAATTTTTGAACGTTTCCGAGCAGGAAACAGTCGATTACATAACTTTGTTTCTATGGGTTGTTGAGGGGTCAAAATAGTCTAGATCCCTTGGAAATGACGTGCAAGACACGATTATGACAATTATTTCGTGAAATTCGATAGTTAAATTTTTGACCGTTTCCGCGCACGAAACATTCGATTGAATAACATTGTTTCTATGGATCGTTGAGGTGTCGAAATAGTCTAGATCGCTTGGAAATGACCTGCAAGACGCGATTATGACAATTATTTGGTGAAATTCGATAGTTAAATTTTTGAACGTTTCCGCGCAGGAAACAGTCGATTGAGTTACATTGGTTCTATGGGTCGTTGAGGTGTCGAAATAGTCTAGATCGCTTGGAAATGACCAGCAAGACATGATAATGATAATTTGTTCGTGAAATTCGACAACAAAATTTTGGAACGTTTCCGCGCAGAAATCATTCAATTGCATAACTTTGTTTCTATGGGTCGTTGAGGGGTCAACATAGTCTAGATCGCTTGGAAATGACCTGCAAGACGCGATTATGACAATTATTTCGTGAAATTCGATAGTTAAATTTTTGAACGTTTCCGAGCAGGATACAGTCGATTGAGTTACATTGTTTCTATGGGTCGTTGAGGTGCCGAAATAGTCTAGATCGCTTGGAAATGACCTGCAAGACACGATTATGACAATTATTTCGTGAAATTCGATAGTTAAATTTTTGAACGTTTCCGCGCAGGAAACAGTCGATTGAATAACTTTGTTTCTATGGGTCGTTGAGGTGTCGAAATAGTCTAGATCGCTTGGAAATGACCTGCAAGACGCGATTATGACAATTATTTGGTGAAATTCGATAGTTAAATTTTTGAACGTTTCCGCGCAGGAAACAGTCGATTGAATAACATTGTTTCTATGGGTCGTTGAGGTGTCGAAATAGTCTAGATCGCTTGGAAATGACCTGCAAGACACGATTATGACAATTATTTGGTGAAATTCGATAGTTAAATTTTTGAACGTTTCCGAGCAGGAAACAGTCGATTACATAAAATTGCTATTAGGGATTTGTAAGGTCGAAATAGTCTAGATCACTTGGAAATGACCTGCAAGACACGATTATGACAATTATTTCGTGAAATTCGATAGTTAAATTTTTGACCGTTTCCGCGCACGAAACATTCGATTGAATAACATTGTTTCTATGGGTCGTTGAGGTGTCGAAATAGTCTAGATCGCTTGGAAATGACCTGCAAGACGCGATTATGACAATTATTTGGTGAAATTCGATAGTTAAATTTTTGAACGTTTCCGCGCAGGAAACAGTCGATTGAGTTACATTGGTTCTATGGGTCGTTGAGGTGTCGAAATAGTCTAGATCGCTTGGAAATGACCAGCAAGACATGATAATGATAATTTGTTCGTGAAATTCGACAATAAAATTTTGGAACGTTTCCGCGCAGAAATCATTCAATTGCATAACTTTGTTTCTATGGGTCGTTGAGGGGTCAACATAGTCTAGATCGCTTGGAAATGACCTGCAAGACGCGATTATGACAATTATTTGGTGAAATTCGATAGTTAAATTTTTGAACGTTTCCGAGCAGGATACAGTCGATTGAGTTACATTGTTTCTATGGGTCGTTGAGGTGCCGAAATAGTCTAGATCCCTTGGAAATGACCTGCAAGACACGATTATGACAATTATTTCGTGAAATTCGATAGTTAAATTTTTGAACGTTTCCGCGCAGGAAACAGTCGATTGAATAACTTTGTTTCTATGGGTCGTTGAGGTGTCGAAATAGTCTAGATCGCTTGAAATGACCTGCAAGACGCGATTATGACAATTATTTCGTGAAATTCGATAGTTAAATTTTTGAACGTTTCCGCGCAGGAAACAGTCGATTGAATAACATTGTTTCTATGGGTCGTTGAGGTGTCGAAATAGTCTAGATCGCTTGGAAATGACCTGCAAGACGCGATTATGACAATTATTTGGTGAAATTCGATAGTTAAATTTTTGAACGTTTCCGAGCAGGAAACAGTCGATTACATAAAATTGCTTTATGGGATCGTTGAGGTTGGAAATAGTCTAGATCACTTGGAAAGACCTATTAATCACGATTATGACAATTATTTCGTGAAATTCGATAGTTAAATTTTTGACCGTTTCCGCGCACGAAACATTCGATTGAATAACATTGTTTCTATGGGTCGTTGAGGTGTCGAAATAGTCTAGATCGCTTGGAAATGACCTGCAAGACGCGATTATGACAATTATTTGGTGAAATTCGATAGTTAGTTAAATTTTTGAACGTTTCCGCGCAGGAAACAGTCGATTGAGTTACATTGGTTCTATGGGTCGTTGAGGTGTCGAAATAGTCTAGATCGCTTGGAAATGACCAGCAAGACATGATAATGATAATTTGTTCGTGAAATTCGACAATAAAATTTTGGAACGTTTCCGCGCAGAAATCATTCAATTGCATAACTTTGTTTCTATGGGTCGTTGAGGGGTCAACATAGTCTAGATCGCTTGGAAATGACCTGCAAGACGCGATTATGACAATTATTTGGTGAAATTCGATAGTTAAATTTTTGAACGTTTCCGCGCAGGAAACAGTCGATTGAGTAACATTGTTTCTATGGGTCGTTGAGGTGTCGAAATAGTCTAGATCGCTTGGAAATGACCTGCAAGACACGATTATGACAATTATTTCGTGAAATTCGATAGTTAAATTTTTGACCGTTTCCGCGCACGAAACAGTCGATTGAATAACATTGTTTCTATGGGTCGTTGAGGTGTCGAAATAGTCTAGATCACTTGGAAAAGACCTATTAATCACGATTATGACAATTATTTCGTGAAATTCGATAGTTAAATTTTTGACCGCTTCCGCGCACGATACATTCGATTGAATAACATTGATTCTACGGGTCGTTGAGGTGTCGAAATAGTCTCGATCGCTTGGAAATGACCTGGAAGACGCGATTATGACAATTATTTGGTGAAATTCGATAGTTAAATTTTTGAACGTTTCCGCGCAGGAAACACTCGATTGAGTTACATTGGTTCTATGGGTCGTTGAGGTGTCGAAATAGTCTAGATCGCTTGGAAATGACCAGCAAGACATGATAATGATAATTTGTTCGTGAAATTCGACAATAAAATTTTGGAACGTTTCCGCGCAGAAATCATTCAATTGCATAACTTTGTTTCTATGGGTCGTTGAGGGTCAACATAGTCTAGATCGCTTGGAAATGACCTGCAAGACGCGATTATGACAATTATTTGCGTGAAATTCGATAGTTAAATTTTTGAACGTTTCCGAGCAGGATACAGTCGATTGAGTTACATTGTTTCTATGGGTCGTTGAGGTGCCGAAATAGTCTAGATCGCTTGGAAATAACCTGCAAGACACGATTATGACAATTATTTCGTGAACTTCGATAGCTAAATTTTGGAAAGTTTCCGCGCAGGAAACAGTCGATTGAATAACTTTGTTTCTATGGGTCGTTGAGGGGTCGAAATAGTCTAGATCGCTTGGAAATGACCTGCAAGACACGATTATGACAATTATTTCGTGAAATTCGATAGTTAAATTTTTGAACGTTTCCGCGCAGGAAACAGTCGATTGAATAACATTGTTTCTATGGGTCGTTGAGGTGTCGAAATAGTCTAGATCGCTTGAAAATGACCTGCAAGACGCGATTATGACAATTATTTGGTGAAATTCGATAGTTAAATTTTTGAACGTTTCCGAGCAGGAAACAGTCGATTACATAAAATTGCTATTAAGGGATTTGTAAGGTTGGAAATAGTCTAGATCACTTGGAAAAGACCTATTAATCACGATTATGACAATTATTTCGTGAAATTCGATAGTTAAATTTTTGACCGTTTCCGCGCACGAAACATTCGATTGAATAACATTGTTTCTATGGGTCGTTGAGGTGTCGAAATAGTCTAGATCGCTTGGAAATGACCTGCAAGACGCGATTATGACAATTATTTGGTGAAATTCGATAGTTAAATTTTTGAACGTTTCCGCGCAGGAAACAGTCGATTGAGTTACATTGGTTCTATGGGTCGTTGAGGTGTCGAAATAGTCTAGATCGCTTGGAAATGACCAGCAAGACATGATAATGATAATTTGTTCGTGAAATTCGACAATAAAATTTTGGAACGTTTCCGCGCAGAAATCATTCAATTGCATAACTTTGTTTCTATGGGTCGTTGAGGGGTCAACATAGTCTAGATCGCTTGGAAATGACCTGCAAGACGCGATTATGACAATTATTTGGTGAAATTCGATAGTTAAATTTTTGAACGTTTCCGCGCAGGAAACAGTCGATTGAATAACATTGTTTCTATGGGTCGTTGAGGTGTCGAAATAGTCTAGATCGCTTGGAAATGACCTGCAAGACGCGATTATGACAATTATTTGGTGAAATTCGATAGTTAAATTTTTGAACGTTTCCGCGCAGGAAACAGTCGATTGAGTTACATTGGTTCTATGGGTCGTTGAGGTGTCGAAATAGTCTAGATCGCTTGGAAATGACCAGCAAGACATGATAATGATAATTTGTTCGTGAAATTCGACAACAAAATTTTGGAACGTTTCCGCGCAGAAATCATTCAATTGCATAACTTTGTTTCTATGGGTCGTTGAGGGTCAACATAGTCTAGATCGCTTGGAAATGACCTGCAAGACGCGATTATGACAATTATTTCGTGAAATTCGATAGTTAAATTTTTGAACGTTTCCGAGCAGGATACAGTCGATTGAGTTACATTGTTTCTATGGGTCGTTGAGGTGTCGAAATAGTCTAGATCGCTTGGAAATGACCTGCAAGACACGATTATGACAATTATTTCGTGAAATTCGATAGTTAAATTTTTGAACGTTTCCGCGCAGGAAACATTCGATTGAATAACATTGTTTCTATGGGTCGTTGAGGTGTCGAAATAGTCTAGATCGCTTGGAAATGACCTGCAAGACGCGATTATGACAATTATTTGGTGAAATTCGATAGTTAAATTTTTGAACGTTTCCGCGCAGGAAACAGTCGATTGAATAACATTGTTTCTATGGGTCGTTGAGGTGTCGAAATAGTCTAGATCGCTTGGAAATGACCTGCAAGACACGATTATGACAATTATTTCGTGAAATTCGATAGTTAAATTTTTGAACGTTTCCGCGCAGGAAACAGTCGATTGCATAACATTGTTTCTATGGGTCGTTGAGGTGTCGAAATAGTCTAGATCGCTTGGAAATGACCTGCAAGACACGATTATGACAATTATTTCGTGAAATTCGATAGTTAAATTTTTGAACGTTTCCGCGCACGAAACATTCGATTGCATAACTTTGTTTCTATGGGTCGTTGAGGGTCAACATAGTCTAGATCGCTTGGAAATGACCTGCAAGACGCGATTATGACAATTATTTGCGTGAAATTCGATAGTTAAATTTTTGAACGTTTTCGAGCAGGCAGGATACAGTCGATTGAGTTACATTGTTTCTATGGGTCGTTGAGGTGCCGAAATAGTCTAGATCGCTTGGAAATAACCTGCAAGACACGATTATGACAATTATTTCGTGAAATTCGATAGCTAAATTTTGAACGTTTCCGCGCAGGAAACAGTCGATTGAATAACTTTGTTTCTATGGGTCGTTGAGGTGTCGAAATAGTCTAGATCGCTTGGAAATGACCTGCAAGACACGATTATGACAATTATTTCGTGAAATTCGATAGTTAAATTTTTGAACGTTTCCGCGCAGGAAACAGTCGATTGAATAACATTGTTTCTATGGGTCGTTGAGGTGTCGAAATAGTCTAGATCGCTTGAAAATGACCTGCAAGACGCGATTATGACAATTATTTGGTGAAATTCGATAGTTAAATTTTTGAACGTTTCCGAGCAGGAAACAGTCGATTACATAAAATTGCTATTAAGGGATTTGTAAGGTTGGAAATAGTCTAGATCACTTGGAAAAGACCTATTAATCACGATTATGACAATTATTTCGTGAAATTCGATAGTTAAATTTTTGACCGCTTCCGCGCACGATACATTCGATTGAATAACATTGTTTCTATGGGTCGTTGAGGTGTCGAAATAGTCTAGATCGCTTGGAAATGACCTGCAAGACGCGATTATGACAATTATTTGGTGAAATTCGATAGTTAAATTTTTGAACGTTTCCGCGCAGGAAACAGTCGATTGAGTTACATTGGTTCTATGGGTCGTTGAGGTGTCGAAATAGTCTAGATCGCTTGGAAATGACCAGCAAGACATGATAATGATAATTTGTTCGTGAAATTCGACAATAAAATTTTGGAACGTTTCCGCGCAGAAATCATTCAATTGCATAACTTTGTTTCTATGGGTCGTTGAGGGGTCAACATAGTCTAGATCGCTTGGAAATGACCTGCAAGACGCGATTATGACAATTATTTGGTGAAATTCGATAGTTAAATTTTGAACGTTTCCGCGCAGGAAACAGTCGATTGAGTTACATTGTTTCTATGGGTCGTTGAGGTGTCGAAATAGTCTAGATCGCTTGGAAATGACCTGCAAGACACGATTATGACAATTATTTCGTGAAATTCGATAGTTAAATTTTTGAACGTTTCCGCGCAGGAAACAGTCGATTGAATAACTTTGTTTCTATGGGTCGTTGAGGTGTCGAAATAGTCTAGATCGCTTGGAAATGACCTGCAAGACGCGATTATGACAATTATTTCGTGAAATTCGATAGTTAAATTTTTGAACGTTTCCGCGCAGGAAACAGTCGATTGAGTTACATTGTTTCTATGGGTCGTTGAGGTGTCGAAATAGTCTAGATCGCTTGGAAATGACCTGCAAGACGCGATTATGACAATTATTTGGTGAAATTCGATAGTTAAATTTTTGAACGTTTCCGAGCAGGAAACAGTCGATTGAATAACATTGTTTCTATGGGTCGTTGAGGTGTCGAAATAGTCTAGATCGCTTGGAAATGACCTGCAAGACACGATTATGACAATTATTTCGTGAAATTCGATAGTTAAATTTTTGACCGTTTCCGCGCACGAAACATTCGATTGAATAACATTGTTTCTATGGGTCGTTGAGGTGTCGAAATAGTCTAGATCGCTTGGAAATGACCTGCAAGACGCGATTATGACAATTATTTGGTGAAATTCGATAGTTAAATTTTTGAACGTTTCCGCGCAGGAAACAGTCGATTGCATAACTTTGTTTCTATGGGTCGTTGAGGGTCGAAATAGTCTAGATCGCTTGGAAATGACCTGCAAGACACGATTATGACAATTATTTCGTGAAATTCGATAGTTAAATTTTTGAACGTTTCCGCGCACGAAACAGTCGATTGAATAACATTGTTTCTATGGGTCGTTGAGGTGTCGAAATAGTCTAGATCGCTTGGAAATGACCTGCAAGACGCGATTATGACAATTATTTTCGTGAAATTCGATAGTTAAATTTTTGAACGTTTCCGCGCACGAAACATTCGATTGAATAACATTGTTTCTATGGATCGTTGAGGTGTCGAAATAGTCTAGATCGCTTGGAAATGACCTGCAAGACGCGATTATGACAATTATTTGGTGAAATTCGATAGTTAAATTTTTGAACGTTTCCGCGCAGGAAACAGTCGATTGAGTTACATTGTTTCTATGGGTCGTTGAGGTGTCGAAATAGTCTAGATCGCTTGGAAATGACCTGCAAGACACGATTATGACAATTATTTCGTGAAATTCGATAGTTAAATTTTTGAACGTTTCCGCGCACGATACATTCGATTGAATAACATTGTTTCTATGGGTCGTTGAGGTGTCGAAATAGTCTAGATCGCTTGGAAATGACCTGCAAGACGCGATTATGACAATTATTTGGTGAAATTCGATAGTTAAATTTTTGAACGTTTCCGCGCAGGAAACAGTCGATTGAATAACTTTGTTTCTATGGGTTGTTGAGGGGTCGAAATAGTCTAGATCCCTTGGAAATGACCTGCAAGACACGATTATGACAATTATTTCGTGAAATTCGATAGTTAAATTTTTGACCGCTTCCGCGCACGAAACAGTCGATTGAATAACATTGTTTCTATGGGTCGTTGAGGTGTCGAAATAGTCTAGATCGCTTGAAAATGACCTGCAAGACGCGATTATGACAATTATTTGGTGAAATTCGATAGTTAAATTTTTGAACGTTTCCGAGCAGGAAACAGTCGATTACATAAAATTGCTATTAAGGGATTTGTAAGGTTGGAAATAGTCTAGATCGCTTGGAAATAACCTGCAAGACACGATTATGACAATTATTTCGTGAACTTCGATAGCTAAATTTTGGAAAGTTTCCGCGCAGGAAACAGTCGATTGAATAACTTTGTTTCTATGGGTTGTTGAGGGGTCGAAATAGTCTAGATCCCTTGGAAATGACCTGCAAGACACGATTATGACAATTATTTCGTGAAATTCGATAGTTAAATTTTTGACCGCTTCCGCGCACGAAACAGTCGATTGAATAACATTGTTTCTATGGGTCGTTGAGGTGTCGAAATAGTCTAGATCGCTTGAAAATGACCTGCAAGACGCGATTATGACAATTATTTGGTGAAATTCGATAGTTAAATTTTTGAACGTTTCCGAGCAGGAAACAGTCGATTACATAAAATTGCTATTAAGGGATTTGTAAGGTTGGAAATAGTCTAGATCACTTGGAAAAGACCTATTAATCACGATTATGACAATTATTTCGTGAAATTCGATAGTTAAATTTTTGACCGCTTCCGCGCACGATACATTCGATTGAATAACATTGATTCTACGGGTCGTTGAGGTGTCGAAATAGTCTCGATCGCTTGGAAATGACCTGCAAGACGCGATTATGACAATTATTTCGTGAACTTCGATAGCTAAATTTTGGAAAGTTTCCGCGCAGGAAACAGTCGATTGAATAACTTTGTTTCTATGGGTCGTTGAGGTGTCGAAATAGTCTAGATCGCTTGAAAATGACCTGCAAGACGCGATTATGACAATTATTTGGTGAAATTCGATAGTTAAATTTTTGAACGTTTCCGCGCAGGAAACAGTCGATTGAGTTACATTGTTTCTATGGGTCGTTGAGGTGTCGAAATAGTCTAGATCGCTTGGAAATGACCTGCAAGACACGATTATGACAATTATTTGGTGAAATTCGATAGTTAAATTTTTGAACGTTTCCGAGCAGGAAACAGTCGATTACATAAAATTGCTATTAAGGGATTTGTAAGGTTGGAAATAGTCTAGATCACTTGGAAAAGACCTATTAATCACGATTATGACAATTATTTCGTGAAATTCGATAGTTAAATTTTTGACCGTTTCCGCGCACGAAACATTCAATTGCATAACTTTGTTTCTATGGGTCGTTGAGGGGTCAACATAGTCTAGATCGCTTGGAAATGACCTGCAAGACGCGATTATGACAATTATTTGGTGAAATTCGATAGTTAAATTTTTGAACGTTTCCGCGCAGGAAACAGTCGATTGCATAACTTTGTTTCTATGGGTTGTTGAGGGTCAAAATAGTCTAGATCCCTTGGAAATGACCTGCAAGACACGATTATGACAATTATTTCGTGAAATTCGATAGTTAAATTTTTGACCGTTTCCGCGCACGAAACATTCGATTTGATTGAATAACATTGTTTCTATGGGTCGTTGAGGTGTCGAAATAGTCTAGATCGCTTGGAAATGACCTGCAAGACGCGATTATGACAATTATTTGGTGAAATTCGATAGTTAAATTTTTGAACGTTTCCGCGCAGGAAACAGTCGATTGAGTTACATTGGTTCTATGGGTCGTTGAGGTGTCGAAATAGTCTAGATCGCTTGGAAATGACCAGCAAGACATGATAATGATAATTTGTTCGTGAAATTCGACAACAAAATTTTGGAACGTTTCCGCGCAGAAATCATTCAATTGCATAACTTTGTTTCTATGGGTCGTTGAGGGGTCAACATAGTCTAGATCGCTTGGAAATGACCTGCAAGACGCGATTATGACAATTATTGCGTGAAATTCGATAGTTAAATTTTTGAACGTTTCCGAGCAGGATACAGTCGATTGAGTTACATTGTTTCTATGGGTCGTTGAGGTGCCGAAATAGTCTAGATCGTTGGAAATGACCTGCAAGACACGATTATGACAATTATTTCGTGAAATTCGATAGTTAAATTTTGAACGTTTCCGCGCAGGAAACAGTCGATTGAATAACTTTGTTTCTATGGGTCGTTGAGGGGTCGAAATAGTCTAGATCGCTTGGAAATGACCTGCAAGACACGATTATGACAATTATTTCGTGAAATTCGATAGTTAAATTTTTGAACGTTTCCGCGCACGAAACAGTCGATTGAATAACATTGTTTCTATGGGTCGTTGAGGTGTCGAAATAGTCTAGATCGCTTGAAATGACCTGCAAGACGCGATTATGACAATTATTTGGTGAAATTCGATAGTTAAATTTTTGAACGTTTCCGAGCAGGAAACAGTCGATTACATAAAATTGTTTCTATGGGATTTGTTGAGGGTCGAAATAGTCTAGATCGCTTGAAATGACCTGCAATCACGATTATGACAATTATTTCGTGAAATTCGATAGTTAGTTATTTTGACCGTTTCCGCGCACGAAACATTCGATTGAATAACATTGTTTCTATGGGTCGTTGAGGTGTCGAAATAGTCTAGATCGCTTGGAAATGACCTGCAAGACGCGATTATGACAATTATTTGGTGAAATTCGATAGTTAAATTTTTGAACGTTTCCGCGCAGGAAACAGTCGATTGAGTTACATTGGTTCTATGGGTCGTTGAGGTGTCGAAATAGTCTAGATCGCTTGGAAATGACCAGCAAGACATGATAATGATAATTTGTTCGTGAAATTCGACAATAAAATTTTTGGAACGTTTCCGCGCAGAAATCATTCAATTGCATAACTTTGTTTCTATGGGTCGTTGAGGGGTCAACATAGTCTAGATCGCTTGGAAATGACCTGCAAGACGCGATTATGACAATTATTTGGTGAAATTCGATAGTTAAATTTTTGAACGTTTCCGCGCAGGAAACAGTCGATTGCATAACTTTGTTTCTATGGGTTGTTGAGGGTCGAAATAGTCTAGATCCTTGGAAATGACCTGCAAGACACGATTATGACAATTATTTCGTGAAATTCGATAGTTAAATTTTTGACCGTTTCCGCGCACGAAACATTCGATTGAATAACATTGTTTCTATGGGTCGTTGAGGTGTCGAAATAGTCTAGATCGCTTGGAAATGACCTGCAAGACGCGATTATGACAATTATTTGGTGAAATTCGATAGTTAAATTTTTGAACGTTTCCGCGCAGGAAACAGTCGATTGAGTTACATTGGTTCTATGGGTCGTTGAGGTGTCGAAATAGTCTAGATCGCTTGGAAATGACCAGCAAGACATGATAATGATAATTTGTTCGTGAAATTCGACAATAAAATTTTGGAACGTTTCCGCGCAGAAATCATTCAATTGCATAACTTTGTTTCTATGGGTCGTTGAGGGGTCAACATAGTCTAGATCGCTTGGAAATGACCTGCAAGACGCGATTATGACAATTATTATTTGGTGAAATTCGATAGTTAAATTTTTGAACGTTTCCGAGCAGGATACAGTCGATTGAGTTACATTGTTTCTATGGGTCGTTGAGGTGCCGAAATAGTCTAGATCGCTTGGAAATAACCTGCAAGACACGATTATGACAATTATTTCGTGAAATTCGATAGTTAAATTTTGAAAGTTTCCGCGCAGGAAACAGTCGATTGAATAACTTTGTTTCTATGGGTCGTTGAGGTGTCGAAATAGTCTAGATCGCTTGGAAATGACCTGCAAGACGCGATTATGACAATTATTTGGTGAAATTCGATAGTTAAATTTTTGAACGTTTCCGCGCAGGAAACAGTCGATTGAATAACATTGTTTCTATGGGTCGTTGAGGTGTCGAAATAGTCTAGATCGCTTGGAAATGACCTGCAAGACACGATTATGACAATTATTTGGTGAAATTCGATAGTTAAATTTTTGAACGTTTCCGAGCAGGAAACAGTCGATTACATAAAATTGCTATTATGGGATTTGTAAGGTTGGAAATAGTCTAGATCACTTGGAAAAGACCTATTAATCACGATTATGACAATTATTTCGTGAAATTCGATAGTTAAATTTTTGACCGTTTCCGCGCACGAAACATTCGATTGAATAACATTGTTTCTATGGGTCGTTGAGGTGTCGAAATAGTCTAGATCGCTTGGAAATGACCTGCAAGACGCGATTATGACAATTATTTGGTGAAATTCGATAGTTAAATTTTTGAACGTTTCCGCGCAGGAAACAGTCGATTGAGTTACATTGTTTCTATGGGTCGTTGAGGTGTCGAAATAGTCTAGATCGCTTGGAAATGACCTGCAAGACACGATTATGACAATTTGTTCGTGAAATTCGATAGTTAAATTTTGAACGTTTCCGCGCAGAAATCATTCGATTGAATAACTTTGTTTCTATGGGTCGTTGAGGGTCGAAATAGTCTAGATCGCTTGGAAATGACCTGCAAGACGCGATTATGACAATTATTTCGTGAAATTCGATAGTTAAATTTTTGAACGTTTCCGCGCAGGAAACAGTCGATTGAATAACATTGTTTCTATGGGTCGTTGAGGTGTCGAAATAGTCTAGATCGCTTGGAAATGACCTGCAAGACACGATTATGACAATTATTTGGTGAAATTCGATAGTTAAATTTTTGAACGTTTCCGCGCAGGAAACAGTCGATTACATAAATTGTTTCTATGGGTCGTTGAGGTGTCGAAATAGTCTAGATCGCTTGGAAATGACCTGCAAGACACGATTATGACAATTATTTCGTGAAATTCGATAGTTAAATTTTTGACGTTTCCGCGCACGAAACATTCGATTGAATAACATTGTTTCTATGGGTCGTTGAGGTGTCGAAATAGTCTAGATCGCTTGGAAATGACCTGCAAGACGCGATTATGACAATTATTTGTTCGTGAAATTCGACAATAAAATTTTGGAACGTTTCCGCGCAGAAATCATTCAATTGCATAACTTTGTTTCTATGGGTCGTTGAGGGGTCAACATAGTCTAGATCGCTTGGAAATGACCTGCAAGACGCGATTATGACAATTATTTCGTGAAATTCGATAGTTAAATTTTTGAACGTTTCCGCGCAGGAAACAGTCGATTGAATAACATTGTTTCTATGGGTCGTTGAGGTGTCGAAATAGTCTAGATCGCTTGGAAATGACCTGCAAGACACGATTATGACAATTATTTCGTGAAATTCGATAGTTAAATTTTTGAACGTTTCCGCGCAGGAAACAGTCGATTGAGTTACATTGGTTCTATGGGTCGTTGAGGTGTCGAAATAGTCTAGATCGCTTGGAAATGACCAGCAAGACATGATAATGATAATTTGTTCGTGAAATTCGACAGTTAAAATTTTGGAACGTTTCCGCGCAGGAATCATTCAATTGCATAACTTTGTTTCTATGGGTCGTTGAGGGGTCGAAATAGTCTAGATCGCTTGGAAATGACCTGCAAGACGCGATTATGACAATTATTTGGTGAAATTCGATAGTTAAATTTTTGAACGTTTCCGAGCAGGAAACAGTCGATTGATTACATTGTTTCTATGGGTCGTTGAGGTGTCGAAATAGTCTAGATCCCTTGGAAATGACCTGCAAGACACGATTATGACAATTATTTCGTGAAATTCGATAGTTAAATTTTTGACCGTTTCCGCGCACGAAACATTCGATTGAATAACATTGTTTCTATGGGTCGTTGAGGTGTCGAAATAGTCTAGATCGCTTGGAAATGACCTGCAAGACGCGATTATGACAATTATTTGGTGAAATTCGATAGTTAAATTTTTGAACGTTTCCGCGCAGGAAACAGTCGATTACATAAAATTGCTATTAAGGGATTTGTAAGGTTGGAAATAGTCTAGATCACTTGGAAAAGACCTATTAATCACGATTATGACAATTATTTCGTGAAATTCGATAGTTAAATTTTTGACCGCTTCCGCGCACGATACATTCGATTGAATAACATTGATTCTACGGGTCGTTGAGGTGTCGAAATAGTCTCGATCGCTTGGAAATGACCTGGAAGACGCGATTATGACAATTATTTGGTGAAATTCGATAGTTAAATTTTTGAACGTTTCCGCGCAGGAAACACTCGATTGAGTTACATTGGTTCTATGGGTCGTTGAGGTGTCGAAATAGTCTAGATCGCTTGGAAATGACCAGCAAGACATGATAATGATAATTTGTTCGTGAAATTCGACAATAAAATTTTGGAACGTTTCCGCGCAGAAATCATTCAATTGCATAACTTTGTTTCTATGGGTCGTTGAGGGGTCAACATAGTCTAGATCGCTTGGAAATGACCTGCAAGACGCGATTATGACAATTATTTGCGTGAAATTCGATAGTTAAATTTTTGAACGTTTCCGAGCAGGATACAGTCGATTGAGTTACATTGTTTCTATGGGTCGTAGGTGCCGAAATAGTCTAGATCGCTTGGAAATAACCTGCAAGACACGATTATGACAATTATTTCGTGAACTTCGATAGCTAAATTTTGAAAGTTTCCGCGCAGGAAACAGTCGATTGAATAACTTTGTTTCTATGGGTCGTTGAGGGTCGAAATAGTCTAGATCGCTTGAAATGACCTGCAAGACACGATTATGACAATTATTTCGTGAAATTCGATAGTTAAATTTTTGAACGTTTCCGCGCAGGAAACAGTCGATTGAATAACATTGTTTCTATGGGTCGTTGAGGTGTCGAAATAGTCTAGATCGCTTGGAAATGACCTGCAAGACGCGATTATGACAATTATTTGGTGAAATTCGATAGTTAAATTTTTGAACGTTTCCGCGCAGGAAACAGTCGATTGAATAACATTGTTTCTATGGGTCGTTGAGGTGTCGAAATAGTCTAGATCGCTTGGAAATGACCTGCAAGACGCGATTATGACAATTATTTGGTGAAATTCGATAGTTAAATTTTTGAACGTTTCCGCGCAGGAAACAGTCGATTACATAAAATTGCTATTAAGGGATTTGTAAGGTTGGAAATAGTCTAGATCACTTGGAAAAGACCTATTAATCACGATTATGACAATTATTTCGTGAAATTCGATAGTTAAATTTTTGACCGTTTCCGCGCACGAAACATTCGATTGAATAACATTGTTTCTATGGGTCGTTGAGGTGTCGAAATAGTCTAGATCGCTTGGAAATGACCTGCAAGACGCGATTATGACAATTATTTGGTGAAATTCGATAGTTAAATTTTTGAACGTTTCCGCGCAGGAAACAGTCGATTGAGTTACATTGGTTCTATGGGTCGTTGAGGTGTCGAAATAGTCTAGATCGCTTGGAAATGACCAGCAAGACATGATAATGATAATTTGTTCGTGAAATTCGACAATAAAATTTTGGAACGTTTCCGCGCAGAAATCATTCAATTGCATAACTTTGTTTCTATGGGTCGTTGAGGGGTCAACATAGTCTAGATCGCTTGGAAATGACCTGCAAGACGCGATTATGACAATTATTTGGTGAAATTCGATAGTTAAATTTTTGAACGTTTCCGCGCAGGAAACAGTCGATTGCATAACATTGTTTCTATGGGTTGTTGAGGTGTCGAAATAGTCTAGATCGCTTGGAAATGACCTGCAAGACACGATTATGACAATTATTTCGTGAAATTCGATAGTTAAATTTTTGAACGTTTCCGCGCAGGAAACAGTCGATTGAGTTACATTTGTTTCTATGGGTCGTTGAGGTGTCGAAATAGTCTAGATCGCTTGGAAATGACCTGCAAGACGCGATTATGACAATTATTTCGTGAAATTCGATAGTAAAATTTTTGAACGTTTCCGCGCAGAAATCATTCGATTGCATAACATTGTTTCTATGGGTCGTTGAGGTGTCGAAATAGTCTAGATCGCTTGGAAATGACCTGCAAGACGCGATTATGACAATTATTTGCGTGAAATTCGATAGTTAAATTTTTGAACGTTTCCGCGCAGGAAACAGTCGATTGCATTACATTGTTTCTATGGGTCGTTGAGGTGTCGAAATAGTCTAGATCGCTTGGAAATGACCTGCAAGACACGATTATGACAATTATTTCGTGAAATTCGATAGTTAAATTTTTGAACGTTTCCGCGCAGGAAACAGTCGATTGAATAACATTGTTTCTATGGGTCGTTGAGGTGTCGAAATAGTCTAGATCGCTTGGAAATGACCTGCAAGACACGATTATGACAATTATTTCGTGAAATTCGATAGTTAAATTTTTGAACGTTTCCGCGCACGAAACAGTCGATTGAATAACTTTGTTTCTATGGGTCGTTGAGGTGTCGAAATAGTCTAGATCGCTTGGAAATGACCTGCAAGACGCGATTATGACAATTATTTCGTGAAATTCGATAGTTAAATTTTTGAACGTTTCCGCAGCAGGAAACAGTCGATTGCATAACATTGTTTCTATGGGTCGTTGAGGTGTCGAAATAGTCTAGATCGCTTGGAAATGACCTGCAAGACATGATTATGATAATTTGTTCGTGAAATTCGATAGTTAAATTTTTGACCGTTTCCGCGCACGAAACATTCGATTGAATAACATTGTTTCTATGGGTCGTTGAGGTGTCGAAATAGTCTAGATCGCTTGGAAATGACCTGCAAGACGCGATTATGACAATTATTTGGTGAAATTCGATAGTTAAATTTTTGAACGTTTCGCGCAGGAAACAGTCGATTGAGTTACATTGTTTCTATGGGTCGTTGAGGTGTCGAAATAGTCTAGATCGCTTGGAAATGACCTGCAAGACACGATTATGACAATTATTTCGTGAAATTCGACAAGTTAAAATTTTTGACCGCTTCCGCGCACGATACATTCGATTGAATAACATTGTTTCTATGGGTCGTTGAGGTGTCGAAATAGTCTAGATCGCTTGGAAATGACCTGCAAGACGCGATTATGACAATTATTTGGTGAAATTCGATAGTTAAATTTTTGAACGTTTCCGCGCAGGAAACAGTCGATTGCATAACTTTGTTTCTATGGGTTGTTGAGGGTCGAAATAGTCTAGATCCCTTGGAAATGACCTGCAAGACACGATTATGACAATTATTTCGTGAAATTCGATAGTTAAATTTTTGACCGCTTCCGCGCACGAAACAGTCGATTGAATAACATTGTTTCTATGGGTCGTTGAGGTGTCGAAATAGTCTAGATCGCTTGAAAATGACCTGCAAGACGCGATTATGACAATTATTTGGTGAAATTCGATAGTTAAATTTTTGAACGTTTCCGAGCAGGAAACAGTCGATTACATAAAATTGCTATTAAGGGATTTGTAAGGTTGGAAATAGTCTAGATCACTTGAAAAGACCTATTAATCACGATTATGACAATTATTTCGTGAAATTCGATAGTTAAATTTTTGACCGCTTCCGCGCACGATACATTCGATTGAATAACATTGATTCTACGGGTCGTTGAGGTGTCGAAATAGTCTCGATCGCTTGGAAATGACCTGGAAGACGCGATTATGACAATTATTTGGTGAAATTCGATAGTTAAATTTTTGAACGTTTCCGCGCAGGAAACACTCGATTGAGTTACATTGGTTCTATGGGTCGTTGAGGTGTCGAAATAGTCTAGATCGCTTGGAAATGACCTGCAAGACGCGATTATGACAATTATTGCGTGAAATTCGATAGTTAAATTTTTGAACGTTTCCGAGCAGGATACAGTCGATTGAGTTACATTGTTTCTATGGGTCGTTGAGGTGCCGAAATAGTCTAGATCGCTTGGAAATAACCTGCAAGACACGATTATGACAATTATTTCGTGAACTTCGATAGCTAAATTTTGGAAAGTTTCCGCGCAGGAAACAGTCGATTGAATAACTTTGTTTCTATGGGTCGTTGAGGTGTCGAAATAGTCTAGATCGCTTGAAAATGACCTGCAAGACGCGATTATGACAATTATTTGGTGAAATTCGATAGTTAAATTTTTGAACGTTTCCGAGCAGGAAACAGTCGATTACATAAAATTGCTATTAAGGGATTTGTAAGGTTGGAAATAGTCTAGATCACTTGGAAAAGACCTATTAATCACGATTATGACAATTATTTCGTGAAATTCGATAGTTAAATTTTTGACCGCTTCCGCGCACGATACATTCGATTGAATAACATTGATTCTACGGGTCGTTGAGGTGTCGAAATAGTCTCGATCGCTTGGAAATGACCTGGAAGACGCGATTATGACAATTATTTGGTGAAATTCGATAGTTAAATTTTTGAACGTTTCCGCGCAGGAAACACTCGATTGAGTTACATTGGTTCTATGGGTCGTTGAGGTGTCGAAATAGTCTAGATCGCTTGGAAATAACCTGCAAGACACGATTATGACAATTATTTCGTGAACTTCGATAGCTAAATTTTGGAAAGTTTCCGCGCAGGAAACAGTCGATTGAATAACTTTGTTTCTATGGGTCGTTGAGGTGTCGAAATAGTCTAGATCGCTTGAAAATGACCTGCAAGACGCGATTATGACAATTATTTGGTGAAATTCGATAGTTAAATTTTTGAACGTTTCCGCGCAGGAAACAGTCGATTGAGTTACATTGTTTCTATGGGTCGTTGAGGTGTCGAAATAGTCTAGATCGCTTGGAAATGACCTGCAAGACGCGATTATGACAATTATTTGGTGAAATTCGATAGTTAAATTTTTGAACGTTTCCGCGCAGGAAACAGTCGATTGAGTTACATTGGTTCTATGGGTCGTTGAGGTGTCGAAATAGTCTAGATCGCTTGGAAATGACCAGCAAGACATGATAATGATAATTTGTTCGTGAAATTCGACAATAAAATTTTGGAACGTTTCCGCGCAGAAATCATTCAATTGCATAACTTTGTTTCTATGGGTCGTTGAGGGGTCAACATAGTCTAGATCGCTTGGAAATGACCTGCAAGACGCGATTATGACAATTATTTGGTGAAATTCGATAGTTAAATTTTTGAACGTTTCCGCGCAGGAAACAGTCGATTGAGTTACATTGTTTCTATGGGTCGTTGAGGTGTCGAAATAGTCTAGATCCTTGGAAATGACCTGCAAGACACGATTATGACAATTATTTCGTGAAATTCGATAGTTAAATTTTTGACCGTTTCCGCGCAGGAAACAGTCGATTGAATAACATTGTTTCTATGGGTCGTTGAGGTGTCGAAATAGTCTAGATCGCTTGGAAATGACCTGCAAGACGCGATTATGACAATTATTTGGTGAAATTCGATAGTTAAATTTTTGAACGTTTCCGCGCAGAAACAGTCGATTGCATAACATTGTTTCTATGGGTCGTTGAGGTGTCGAAATAGTCTAGATCGCTTGGAAATGACCTGCAAGACGCGATTATGACAATTATTTCGTGAAATTCGATAGTTAAATTTTTGAACGTTTCCGAGCAGGAAACAGTCGATTGAATAACATTGTTTCTATGGGTCGTTGAGGTGTCGAAATAGTCTAGATCGCTTGGAAATGACCTGCAAGACACGATTATGACAATTTTTCGTGAAATTCGATAGTTAAATTTTTGAACGTTTCCGCGCACGATACATTCGATTGAATAACATTGTTTCTATGGGTCGTTGAGGTGTCGAAATAGTCTAGATCGCTTGGAAATGACCTGCAAGACGCGATTATGATAATTTTTCGTGAAATTCGACAATAAAATTTTTGAACGCTTCCGCGCACGAAACATTCGATTGAATAACATTGATTCTATGGGTCGTTGAGGTGTCGAAATAGTCTAGATCGCTTGGAAATGACCTGCAAGACGCGATTATGACAATTATTTGGTGAAATTCGATAGTTAAATTTTTGAACGTTTCCGCGCAGGAAACAGTCGATTGAGTTACATTGTTTCTATGGGTCGTTGAGGTGTCGAAATAGTCTAGATCGCTTGGAAATGACCTGCAAGACACGATTATGAAAATTATTTCGTGAAATTCGATAGTTAAATTTTTGACCGCTTCCGCGCACGATACATTCGATTGAATAACATTGATTCTATGGGTCGTTGAGGTGTCGAAATAGTCTAGATCGCTTGGAAATGACCTGCAAGACGCGATTATGACAATTATTTGGTGAAATTCGATAGTTAAATTTTTGAACGTTTCCGCGCAGGAAACAGTCGATTGCATAACTTTGTTTCTATGGGTTGTTGAGGGGTCGAAATAGTCTAGATCCCTTGGAAATGACCTGCAAGACACGATTATGACAATTATTTCGTGAAATTCGATAGTTAAATTTTTGACCGCTTCCGCGCACGAAACAGTCGATTGAATAACATTGTTTCTATGGGTCGTTGAGGTGTCGAAATAGTCTAGATCGCTTGAAAATGACCTGCAAGACGCGATTATGACAATTATTTGGTGAAATTCGATAGTTAAATTTTTGAACGTTTCCGAGCAGGAAACAGTCGATTACATAAAATTGCTATTAAGGGATTTGTAAGGTTGGAAATAGTCTAGATCACTTGGAAAAGACCTATTAATCACGATTATGACAATTATTTCGTGAAATTCGATAGTTAAATTTTTGACCGCTTCCGCGCACGATACATTCGATTGAATAACATTGATTCTACGGGTCGTTGAGGTGTCGAAATAGTCTCGATCGCTTGGAAATGACCTGGAAGACGCGATTATGACAATTATTTGGTGAAATTCGATAGTTAAATTTTTGAACGTTTCCGCGCAGGAAACACTCGATTGAGTTACATTGGTTCTATGGGTCGTTGAGGTGTCGAAATAGTCTAGATCGCTTGGAAATGACCAGCAAGACATGATAATGATAATTTGTTCGTGAAATTCGACAATAAAATTTTGGAACGTTTCCGCGCAGAAATCATTCAATTGCATAACTTTGTTTCTATGGGTCGTTGAGGGGTCAACATAGTCTAGATCGCTTGGAAATGACCTGCAAGACGCGATTATGACAATTATTTGCGTGAAATTCGATAGTTAAATTTTTGAACGTTTCCGAGCAGGATACAGTCGATTGAGTTACATTGTTTCTATGGGTCGTTGAGGTGCCGAAATAGTCTAGATCGCTTGGAAATAACCTGCAAGACACGATTATGACAATTATTTCGTGAACTTCGATAGCTAAATTTTGGAAAGTTTCCGCGCAGGAAACAGTCGATTGAATAACTTTGTTTCTATGGGTTGTTGAGGGGTCGAAATAGTCTAGATCCCTTGGAAATGACCTGCAAGACACGATTATGACAATTATTTCGTGAAATTCGATAGTTAAATTTTTCGACCGCTTCCGCGCACGAAACAGTCGATTGAATAACATTGTTTCTATGGGTCGTTGAGGTGTCGAAATAGTCTAGATCGCTTGAAAATGACCTGCAAGACGCGATTATGACAATTATTTGGTGAAATTCGATAGTTAAATTTTTGAACGTTTCCGAGCAGGAAACAGTCGATTACATAAAATTGCTATTAAGGGATTTGTAAGGTTGGAAATAGTCTAGATCACTTGGAAAAGACCTATTAATCACGATTATGACAATTATTTCGTGAAATTCGATAGTTAAATTTTTGACCGCTTCCGCGCACGATACATTCGATTGAATAACATTGATTCTACGGGTCGTTGAGGTGTCGAAATAGTCTCGATCGCTTGGAAATGACCTGGAAGACGCGATTATGACAATTATTTGGTGAAATTCGATAGTTAAATTTTTGAACGTTTCCGCGCAGGAAACACTCGATTGAGTTACATTGGTTCTATGGGTCGTTGAGGTGTCGAAATAGTCTAGATCGCTTGGAAATGACCAGCAAGACATGATAATGATAATTTGTTCGTGAAATTCGACAATAAAATTTTGGAACGTTTCCGCGCAGAAATCATTCAATTGCATAACTTTGTTTCTATGGGTCGTTGAGGGGTCAACATAGTCTAGATCGCTTGGAAATGACCTGCAAGACGCGATTATGACAATTATTTGGTGAAATTCGATAGTTAAATTTTTGAACGTTTCCGAGCAGGATACAGTCGATTGAGTTACATTGTTTCTATGGGTCGTTGAGGTGCCGAAATAGTCTAGATCGCTTGAAAATGACCTGCAAGACGCGATTATGACAATTATTTGGTGAAATTCGATAGTTAAATTTTTGAACGTTTCCGCGCAGGAAACAGTCGATTGAGTTACATTGTTTCTATGGGTCGTTGAGGTGTCGAAATAGTCTAGATCGCTTGGAAATGACCTGCAAGACACGATTATGACAATTATTTGGTGAAATTCGATAGTTAAATTTTTGAACGTTTCCGAGCAGGAAACAGTCGATTACATAAAATTGCTATTAAGGGATTTGTAAGGTTGGAAATAGTCTAGATCACTTGGAAAAGACCTATTAATCACGATTATGACAATTATTTCGTGAAATTCGATAGTTAAATTTTTGACCGCTTCCGCGCACGATACATTCGATTGAATAACATTGATTCTATGGGTCGTTGAGGTGTCGAAATAGTCTAGATCGCTTGGAAATGACCTGCAAGACGCGATTATGACAATTATTTGGTGAAATTCGATAGTTAAATTTTTGAACGTTTCCGCGCAGGAAACAGTCGATTGAGTTACATTGGTTCTATGGGTCGTTGAGGTGTCGAAATAGTCTAGATCGCTTGGAAATGACCAGCAAGACATGATAATGATAATTTGTTCGTGAAATTCGATAATAAAATTTTGGAACGTTTCCGCGCAGAAATCATTCAATTGCATAACTTTGTTTCTATGGGTCGTTGAGGGTCAACATAGTCTAGATCGCTTGGAAATGACCTGCAAGACGCGATTATGACAATTATTTGGTGAAATTCGATAGTTAAATTTTTGAACGTTTCCGCGCAGGAAACAGTCGATTGCATAACATTGTTTCTATGGGTCGTTGAGGTGTCGAAATAGTCTAGATCGCTTGGAAATGACCTGCAAGACACGATTATGACAATTATTTCGTGAAATTCGATAGTTAAATTTTTGACCGTTTCCGCGCACGAAACAGTCGATTGAATAACATTGTTTCTATGGGTCGTTGAGGTGTCGAAATAGTCTAGATCGCTTGGAAATGACCTGCAAGACGCGATTATGACAATTATTTGGTGAAATTCGATAGTTAAATTTTTGAACGTTTCCGCGCAGGAAACAGTCGATTGAGTTACATTGTTTCTATGGGTCGTTGAGGTGTCGAAATAGTCTAGATCGCTTGGAAATGACCAGCAAGACATGATTATGATAATTTGTTCGTGAAATTCGACAGTAAAATTTTGAACGTTTCCGCGCAGAAATCATTCGATTGCATAACTTTGTTTCTATGGGTCGTTGAGGGGTCGAAATAGTCTAGATCGCTTGAAATGACCTGCAAGACGCGATTATGACAATTATTTGCGTGAAATTCGATAGTTAAATTTTTGAACGTTTCCGCGCAGGAAACAGTCGATTGAGTTACATTGTTTCTATGGGTCGTTGAGGTGTCGAAATAGTCTAGATCGCTTGGAAATGACCTGCAAGACACGATTATGACAATTATTTCGTGAAATTCGATAGTTAAATTTTTGAACGTTTCCGCGCAGGAAACAGTCGATTGAATAACTTTGTTTCTATGGGTCGTTGAGGTGTCGAAATAGTCTAGATCGCTTGGAAATGACCTGCAAGACGCGATTATGACAATTATTTCGTGAAATTCGATAGTTAAATTTTTGAACGTTTCCGCGCAGGAAACAGTCGATTGAATAACATTGTTTCTATGGGTCGTTGAGGTGTCGAAATAGTCTAGATCGCTTGGAAATGACCTGCAAGACACGATTATGACAATTATTTCGTGAAATTCGATAGTTAAATTTTTGAACGTTTCCGCGCACGAAACATTCGATTGAATAACATTGTTTCTATGGGTCGTTGAGGTGTCGAAATAGTCTAGATCGCTTGGAAATGACCTGCAAGACGCGATTATGACAATTATTTGGTGAAATTCGATAGTTAAATTTTTGAACGTTTCCGCGCAGGAAACAGTCGATTGAGTTACATTGGTTCTATGGGTCGTTGAGGTGTCGAAATAGTCTAGATCGCTTGGAAATGACCAGCAAGACACATGATAATGATAATTTGTTCGTGAAATTCGACAATAAAATTTTGGAACGTTTCCGCGCAGAAATCATTCAATTGCATAACTTTGTTTCTATGGGTCGTTGAGGGGTCAAATAGTCTAGATCGCTTGGAAATGACCTGCAAGACGCGATTATGACAATTATTTGGTGAAATTCGATAGTTAAATTTTTGAACGTTTCCGCGCAGGAAACAGTCGATTGCATAACTTTGTTTCTATGGGTTGTTGAGGGGTCGAAATAGTCTAGATCCTTGGAAATGACCTGCAAGACACGATTATGACAATTATTTCGTGAAATTCGATAGTTAAATTTTTGACCGTTTCCGCGCACGAAACATTCGATTGAATAACATTGTTTCTATGGGTCGTTGAGGTGTCGAAATAGTCTAGATCGCTTGGAAATGACCTGCAAGACGCGATTATGACAATTATTTGGTGAAATTCGATAGTTAAATTTTTGAACGTTTCCGCGCAGGAAACAGTCGATTGAGTTACATTGGTTCTATGGGTCGTTGAGGTGTCGAAATAGTCTAGATCGCTTGGAAATGACCAGCAAGACATGATAATGATAATTTGTTCGTGAAATTCGACAATAAAATTTTGGAACGTTTCCGCGCAGAAATCATTCAATTGCATAACTTTGTTTCTATGGGTCGTTGAGGGGTCAACATAGTCTAGATCGCTTGGAAATGACCTGCAAGACGCGATTATGACAATTATTTGCGTGAAATTCGATAGTTAAATTTTTGAACGTTTCCGAGCAGGATACAGTCGATTGAGTTACATTGTTTCTATGGGTCGTTGAGGTGCCGAAATAGTCTAGATCGCTTGGAAATGACCTGCAAGACACGATTATGACAATTATTTCGTGAAATTCGATAGTTAAATTTTTGACCGTTTCCGCGCACGAAACATTCGATTGAATAACATTGTTTCTATGGGTCGTTGAGGTGTCGAAATAGTCTAGATCGCTTGGAAATGACCTGCAAGACGCGATTATGACAATTATTTGGTGAAATTCGATAGTTAAATTTTTGAACGTTTCCGCGCAGGAAACAGTCGATTGATAACATTGTTTCTATGGGTCGTTGAGGTGTCGAAATAGTCTAGATCGCTTGGAAATGACCTGCAAGACGCGATTATGACAATTATTTTTCGTGAAATTCGATAGTTAAATTTTTGAACGTTTCCGCGCAGGAAACAGTCGATTGCATAACTTTGTTTCTATGGGTTGTTGAGGGTCGAAATAGTCTAGATCGCTTGGAAATGACCTGCAAGACACGATTATGACAATTATTTCGTGAAATTCGATAGTTAAATTTTTGAACGTTTCCGCGCACGAAACAGTCGATTGAATAACTTTGTTTCTATGGGTCGTTGAGGGTCGAAATAGTCTAGATCGCTTGGAAATGACCTGCAAGACGCGATTATGACAATTATTGCGTGAAATTCGATAGTTAAATTTTTGAACGTTTCCGAGCAGGATACAGTCGATTGAGTTACATTGTTTCTATGGGTCGTTGAGGTGCCGAAATAGTCTAGATCGCTTGGAAATGACCTGCAAGACACGATTATGACAATTATTTGGTGAAATTCGATAGTTAAATTTTTGAACGTTTCCGCGCAGGAAACAGTCGATTGAGTTACATTGTTTCTATGGGTCGTTGAGGTGTCGAAATAGTCTAGATCGCTTGGAAATGACCTGCAAGACACGATTATGACAATTATTTCGTGAAATTCGATAGTTAAATTTTTGACCGCTTCCGCGCACGATACATTCGATTGAATAACATTGTTTCTATGGGTCGTTGAGGTGTCGAAATAGTCTAGATCGCTTGGAAATGACCTGCAAGACGCGATTATGACAATTATTTGGTGAAATTCGATAGTTAAATTTTTGAACGTTTCCGCGCAGGAAACAGTCGATTGCATAACTTTGTTTCTATGGGTTGTTGAGGGGTCGAAATAGTCTAGATCGCTTGGAAATGACCTGCAAGACACGATTATGACAATTATTTCGTGAAATTCGATAGTTAAATTTTTGACCGCTTCCGCGCACGAAACAGTCGATTGAATAACATTGTTTCTATGGGTCGTTGAGGTGTCGAAATAGTCTAGATCGCTTGGAAATGACCTGCAAGACGCGATTATGACAATTATTTGGTGAAATTCGATAGTTAAATTTTTGAACGTTTCCGAGCAGGAAACAGTCGATTACATAACATTGTTTCTATGGGTCGTTGAGGTGTCGAAATAGTCTAGATCGCTTGGAAATGACCTGCAAGATCACGATTATGACAATTATTTCGTGAAATTCGATAGTTAAATTTTTGACCGCTTCCGCGCACGATACATTCGATTGAATAACATTGATTCTATGGGTCGTTGAGGTGTCGAAATAGTCTAGATCGCTTGGAAATGACCTGCAAGACGCGATTATGACAATTTTTTCGTGAAATTCGATAGTTAAATTTTTGAACGTTTCCGCGCAGGAAACAGTCGATTGCATAACATTGTTTCTATGGGTCGTTGAGGTGTCGAAATAGTCTAGATCGCTTGGAAATGACCTGCAAGACGCGATTATGACAATTATTTGGTGAAATTCGATAGTTAAATTTTTGAACGTTTCCGCGCAGGAAACAGTCGATTGCATAACATTGTTTCTATGGGTCGTTGAGGTGTCGAAATAGTCTAGATCGCTTGGAAATGACCTGCAAGACACGATTATGACAATTATTTCGTGAAATTCGATAGTTAAATTTTTGAACGTTTCCGCGCACGAAACATTCGATTGAATAACATTGTTTCTATGGGTCTTGAGGTGTCGAAATAGTCTAGATCGCTTGGAAATGACCTGCAAGACGCGATTATGACAATTATTTGGTGAAATTCGATAGTTAAATTTTTGAACGTTTCCGCGCAGGAAACAGTCGATTGATTACATTGGTTCTATGGGTCGTTGAGGTGTCGAAATAGTCTAGATCGCTTGGAAATGACCAGCAAGACATGATAATGATAATTTGTTCGTGAAATTCGACAATAAAATTTTTGAACGTTTCCGCGCAGAAACATTCGATTGCATAACTTTGTTTCTATGGGTCGTTGAGGTCGAAATAGTCTAGATCGCTTGGAAATGACCTGCAAGACGCGATTATGACAATTATTTCGTGAAATTCGATAGTTAAATTTTTGAACGTTTCCGAGCAGGAAACAGTCGATTGAATTACATTGTTTCTATGGGTCGTTGAGGGTCGAAATAGTCTAGATCCCTTGGAAATGACCTGCAAGACACGATTATGACAATTATTTGTGAAATTCGATAGTTAAATTTTTGACCGTTTCCGCGCACGAAACAGTCGATTGAATAACATTGTTTCTATGGGTCGTTGAGGTGTCGAAATAGTCTAGATCGCTTGAAAATGACCTGCAAGACGCGATTATGACAATTATTTGGTGAAATTCGATAGTTAAATTTTTGAACGTTTCCGAGCAGGAAACAGTCGATTACATAAAATTGCTATTAAGGGATTTGTAAGGTTGGAAATAGTCTAGATCACTTGGAAAAGACCTATTAATCACGATTATGACAATTATTTCGTGAAATTCGATAGTTAAATTTTTGACCGCTTCCGCGCACGATACATTCGATTGAATAACATTGATTCTACGGGTCGTTGAGGTGTCGAAATAGTCTCGATCGCTTGGAAATGACCTGGAAGACGCGATTATGACAATTATTTGGTGAAATTCGATAGTTAAATTTTTGAACGTTTCCGCGCAGGAAACACTCGATTGAGTTACATTGGTTCTATGGGTCGTTGAGGTGTCGAAATAGTCTAGATCGCTTGGAAATGACCAGCAAGACATGATAATGATAATTTGTTCGTGAAATTCGACAATAAAATTTTGGAACGTTTCCGCGCAGAAATCATTCAATTGCATAACTTTGTTTCTATGGGTCGTTGAGGGGTCAACATAGTCTAGATCGCTTGGAAATGACCTGCAAGACGCGATTATGACAATTATTTGGTGAAATTCGATAGTTAAATTTTTGAACGTTTCCGAGCAGGATACAGTCGATTGAGTTACATTGTTTCTATGGGTCGTTGAGGTGCCGAAATAGTCTAGATCGCTTGAAAATGACCTGCAAGACGCGATTATGACAATTATTTGGTGAAATTCGATAGTTAAATTTTTGAACGTTTCCGCGCAGGAAACAGTCGATTGAGTTACATTGTTTCTATGGGTCGTTGAGGTGTCGAAATAGTCTAGATCGCTTGGAAATGACCTGCAAGACACGATTATGACAATTATTTGGTGAAATTCGATAGTTAAATTTTTGAACGTTTCCGAGCAGGAAACAGTCGATTACATAAAATTGCTATTAAGGGATTTGTAAGGTTGGAAATAGTCTAGATCACTTGGAAAAGACCTATTAATCACGATTATGACAATTATTTCGTGAAATTCGATAGTTAAATTTTTGACCGTTTCCGCGCACGAAACATTCGATTGAATAACATTGTTTCTATGGGTCGTTGAGGTGTCGAAATAGTCTAGATCGCTTGGAAATGACCTGCAAGACGCGATTATGACAATTATTTGGTGAAATTCGATAGTTAAATTTTTGAACGTTTCCGCGCAGGAAACAGTCGATTGAGTTACATTGGTTCTATGGGTCGTTGAGGTGTCGAAATAGTCTAGATCGCTTGGAAATGACCAGCAAGACATGATAATGATAATTTGTTCGTGAAATTCGACAATAAAATTTTGGAACGTTTCCGCGCAGAAATCATTCAATTGCATAACTTTGTTTCTATGGGTCGTTGAGGGGTCAACATAGTCTAGATCGCTTGGAAATGACCTGCAAGACGCGATTATGACAATTATTTGGTGAAATTCGATAGTTAAATTTTTGAACGTTTCCGCGCAGGAAACAGTCGATTGCATAACTTTGTTTCTATGGGTTGTTGAGGGTCGAAATAGTCTAGATCCCTTGGAAATGACCTGCAAGACACGATTATGACAATTATTTCGTGAAATTCGATAGTTAAATTTTTGACCGTTTCCGCGCACGAAACATTCGATTGAATAACATTGTTTCTATGGGTCGTTGAGGTGTCGAAATAGTCTAGATCGCTTGGAAATGACCTGCAAGACGCGATTATGACAATTATTTGGTGAAATTCGATAGTTAAATTTTTGAACGTTTCCGCGCAGGAAACAGTCGATTGAGTTACATTGTTTCTATGGGTCGTTGAGGTGTCGAAATAGTCTAGATCGCTTGGAAATGACCTGCAAGACGCGATTATGACAATTATTGCGTGAAATTCGATAGTTAAATTTTTGAACGTTTCCGCGCAGGAAACAGTCGATTGAGTTACATTGTTTCTATGGGTCGTTGAGGTGTCGAAATAGTCTAGATCGCTTGGAAATGACCTGCAAGACACGATTATGACAATTATTTCGTGAAATTCGATAGTTAAATTTTTGACCGCTTCCGCGCACGAAATACATTCGATTGAATAACATTGATTCTATGGGTCGTTGAGGTGTCGAAATAGTCTAGATCGCTTGGAAATGACCTGCAAGACGCGATTATGACAATTATTTGGTGAAATTCGATAGTTAAATTTTTGAACGTTTCCGCGCAGGAAACAGTCGATTGCATAACTTTGTTTCTATGGGTTGTTGAGGGGTCGAAATAGTCTAGATCGCTTGGAAATGACCTGCAAGACACGATTATGACAATTATTTCGTGAAATTCGATAGTTAAATTTTTGAACGTTTCCGCGCAGGAAACAGTCGATTGAATAACATTGTTTCTATGGGTCGTTGAGGTGTCGAAATAGTCTAGATCGCTTGGAAATGACCTGCAAGACGCGATTATGACAATTATTTCGTGAAATTCGATAGTTAAATTTTTGAACGTTTCCGAGCAGGAAACAGTCGATTGAATAACATTGTTTCTATGGGTCGTTGAGGTGTCGAAATAGTCTAGATCGCTTGGAAATGACCTGCAAGACGCGATTATGACAATTATTTCGTGAAATTCGATAGTTAAATTTTTGAACGTTTCCGCGCAGGAAACAGTCGATTGAATAACATTGTTTCTATGGGTCGTTGAGGTGTCGAAATAGTCTAGATCGCTTGGAAATGACCTGCAAGACACGATTATGACAATTATTTCGTGAAATTCGATAGTTAAATTTTTGACCGTTTCCGCGCACGAAACAGTCGATTGAATAACATTGTTTCTATGGGTCGTTGAGGTGTCGAAATAGTCTAGATCGCTTGGAAATGACCTGCAAGACGCGATTATGACAATTATTTGGTGAAATTCGATAGTTAAATTTTTGAACGTTTCCGAGCAGGAAACAGTCGATTGAGTTACATTGTTTCTATGGGTCGTTGAGGTGTCGAAATAGTCTAGATCGCTTGGAAATGACCTGCAATCACGATTATGACAATTATTTCGTGAAATTCGATAGTAAAATTTTTGACCGCTTCCGCGCACGATACATTCGATTGAATAACATTGATTCTATGGGTCGTTGAGGTGTCGAAATAGTCTAGATCGCTTGGAAATGACCTGCAAGACGCGATTATGACAATTATTTGGTGAAATTCGATAGTTAAATTTTTGAACGTTTCCGCGCAGGAAACAGTCGATTGAGTTACATTGTTTCTATGGGTCGTTGAGGTGTCGAAATAGTCTAGATCGCTTGGAAATGACCTGCAAGACACGATTATGACAATTATTTCGTGAAATTCGATAGTTAAATTTTTGACCGCTTCCGCGCACGAAACAGTCGATTGAATAACATTGTTTCTATGGGTCGTTGAGGTGTCGAAATAGTCTAGATCGCTTGAAATGACCTGCAAGACGCGATTATGACAATTATTTGGTGAAATTCGATAGTTAAATTTTTGAACGTTTCCGAGCAGGAAACAGTCGATTGCATAAAATTGTTTCTATGGGTTGTTGAGGGTCGAAAGTCTAGATCACTTGGAAATGACCTGCAAGACACGATTATGACAATTATTTCGTGAAATTCGATAGTTAAATTTTTGACCGCTTCCGCGCACGATACATTCGATTGAATAACATTGATTCTACGGGTCGTTGAGGTGTCGAAATAGTCTCGATCGCTTGGAAATGACCTGGAAGACGCGATTATGACAATTATTTGGTGAAATTCGATAGTTAAATTTTTGAACGTTTCCGCGCAGGAAACACTCGATTGAGTTACATTGGTTCTATGGGTCGTTGAGGTGTCGAAATAGTCTAGATCGCTTGGAAATGACCAGCAAGACATGATAATGATAATTTGTTCGTGAAATTCGACAATAAAATTTTGGAACGTTTCCGCGCAGAAATCATTCAATTGCATAACTTTGTTTCTATGGGTCGTTGAGGGGTCAACATAGTCTAGATCGCTTGGAAATGACCTGCAAGACGCGATTATGACAATTATTGCGTGAAATTCGATAGTTAAAAATTTTTGAACGTTTCCGAGCAGGATACAGTCGATTGAGTTACATTGTTTCTATGGGTCGTTGAGGTGCCGAAATAGTCTAGATCGCTTGGAAATAACCTGCAAGACACGATTATGACAATTATTTCGTGAACTTCGATAGCTAAATTTTGGAAAGTTTCCGCGCAGGAAACAGTCGATTGAATAACTTTGTTTCTATGGGTTGTTGAGGGGTCGAAATAGTCTAGATCGCTTGAAAATGACCTGCAAGACGCGATTATGACAATTATTTGGTGAAATTCGATAGTTAAATTTTTGAACGTTTCCGAGCAGGAAACAGTCGATTACATAAAATTGCTATTAAGGGATTTGTAAGGTTGGAAATAGTCTAGATCACTTGGAAAAGACCTATTAATCACGATTATGACAATTATTTCGTGAAATTCGATAGTTAAATTTTTGACCGCTTCCGCGCACGATACATTCGATTGAATAACATTGATTCTACGGGTCGTTGAGGTGTCGAAATAGTCTCGATCGCTTGGAAATGACCTGGAAGACGCGATTATGACAATTATTTGGTGAAATTCGATAGTTAAATTTTTGAACGTTTCCGCGCAGGAAACACTCGATTGAGTTACATTGGTTCTATGGGTCGTTGAGGTGTCGAAATAGTCTAGATCGCTTGGAAATGACCAGCAAGACATGATAATGATAATTTGTTCGTGAAATTCGACAATAAAATTTTGGAACGTTTCCGCGCAGAAATCATTCAATTGCATAACTTTGTTTCTATGGGTCGTTGAGGGGTCAACATAGTCTAGATCGCTTGGAAATGACCTGCAAGACGCGATTATGACAATTATTTGGTGAAAAATTCGATAGTTAAATTTTTGAACGTTTCCGAGCAGGATACAGTCGATTGAGTTACATTGTTTCTATGGGTCGTTGAGGTGCCGAAATAGTCTAGATCGCTTGGAAATAACCTGCAAGACACGATTATGACAATTATTTCGTGAACTTCGATAGCTAAATTTTGGAAAGTTTCCGCGCAGGAAACAGTCGATTGAATAACTTTGTTTCTATGGGTCGTTGAGGTGTCGAAATAGTCTAGATCGCTTGAAAATGACCTGCAAGACGCGATTATGACAATTATTTGGTGAAATTCGATAGTTAAATTTTTGAACGTTTCCGCGCAGGAAACAGTCGATTGAGTTACATTGTTTCTATGGGTCGTTGAGGTGTCGAAATAGTCTAGATCGCTTGGAAATGACCTGCAAGACACGATTATGACAATTATTTGGTGAAATTCGATAGTTAAATTTTTGAACGTTTCCGAGCAGGAAACAGTCGATTACATAAAATTGCTATAAGGGATTTGTAAGGTTGGAAATAGTCTAGATCACTTGGAAAAGACCTATTAATCACGATTATGACAATTATTTCGTGAAATTCGATAGTTAAATTTTTGACCGTTTCCGCGCACGAAACATTCGATTGAATAACATTGTTTCTATGGGTCGTTGAGGTGTCGAAATAGTCTAGATCGCTTGGAAATGACCTGCAAGACGCGATTATGACAATTATTTGGTGAAATTCGATAGTTAAATTTTTGAACGTTTCCGCGCAGGAAACAGTCGATTGAGTTACATTGGTTCTATGGGTCGTTGAGGTGTCGAAATAGTCTAGATCGCTTGGAAATGACCAGCAAGACATGATAATGATAATTTGTTCGTGAAATTCGACAATAAAATTTTGGAACGTTTCCGCGCAGAAATCATTCAATTGCATAACTTTGTTTCTATGGGTCGTTGAGGGGTCAACATAGTCTAGATCGCTTGGAAATGACCTGCAAGACGCGATTATGACAATTATTTGGTGAAATTCGATAGTTAAATTTTTGAACGTTTCCGCGCAGGAAACAGTCGATTGCATAACTTTGTTTCTATGGGTTGTTGAGGGTCGAAATAGTCTAGATCCCTTGGAAATGACCTGCAAGACACGATTATGACAATTATTTCGTGAAATTCGATAGTTAAATTTTTGACCGTTTCCGCGCACGAAACATTCGATTGAATAACATTGTTTCTATGGGTCGTTGAGGTGTCGAAATAGTCTAGATCGCTTGGAAATGACCTGCAAGACGCGATTATGACAATTATTTGGTGAAATTCGATAGTTAAATTTTTGAACGTTTCCGCGCAGGAAACAGTCGATTGAGTTACATTGTTTCTATGGGTCGTTGAGGTGTCGAAATAGTCTAGATCGCTTGGAAATGACCTGCAAGACATGATTATGATAATTTGTTCGTGAAATTCGACAATAAAATTTTTGAACGTTTCCGCGCAGAAACATTCGATTTGAATAACATTGTTTCTATGGGTCGTTGAGGTGTCGAAATAGTCTAGATCGCTTGGAAATGACCTGCAAGACGCGATTATGACAATTATTTGGTGAAATTCGATAGTTAAATTTTTGAACGTTTCCGCGCAGGAAACAGTCGATTGAGTTACATTGTTTCTATGGGTCGTTGAGGTGTCGAAATAGTCTAGATCGCTTGGAAATGACCTGCAAGACACGATTATGACAATTATTTCGTGAAATTCGATAGTTAAATTTTTGACCGCTTCCGCGCACGATACATTCGATTGAATAACATTGATTCTATGGGTCGTTGAGGTGTCGAAATAGTCTAGATCGCTTGGAAATGACCTGCAAGACGCGATTATGACAATTATTTGGTGAAATTCGATAGTTAAATTTTTGAACGTTTCCGCGCAGGAAACAGTCGATTGCATAACTTTGTTTCTATGGGTTGTTGAGGGTCGAAATAGTCTAGATCGCTTGGAAATGACCTGCAAGACACGATTATGACAATTATTTCGTGAAATTCGATAGTTAAATTTTTGACGTTTCCGCGCACGAAACAGTCGATTGAATAACATTGTTTCTATGGGTCGTTGAGGGGTCGAAATAGTCTAGATCGCTTGAAATGACCTGCAAGACGCGATTATGACAATTATTGCGTGAAATTCGATAGTTAAATTTTTGAACGTTTCCGCGCAGGAAACAGTCGATTGAGTTACATTGTTTCTATGGGTCGTTGAGGTGTCGAAATAGTCTAGATCGCTTGGAAATGACCTGCAAGACACGATTATGACAATTATTTCGTGAAATTCGATAGTTAAATTTTTGAACGTTTCCGCGCAGGAAACAGTCGATTGAATAACATTGTTTCTATGGGTCGTTGAGGTGTCGAAATAGTCTAGATCGCTTGAAATGACCTGCAAGACGCGATTATGACAATTATTTGGTGAAATTCGATAGTTAAATTTTTGAACGTTTCCGCCAGGAAACAGTCGATTGAATAACTTTGTTTCTATGGGTCGTTGAGGTGTCGAAATAGTCTAGATCGCTTGGAAATGACCTGCAAGACGCGATTATGACAATTATTTCGTGAAATTCGATAGTTAAATTTTTGAACGTTTCCGCGCAGGAAACAGTCGATTGAATAACATTGTTTCTATGGGTCGTTGAGGTGTCGAAATAGTCTAGATCGCTTGGAAATGACCTGCAAGACGCGATTATGACAATTATTTGGTGAAATTCGATAGTTAAATTTTTGAACGTTTCCGAGCAGGAAACAGTCGATTGATTACATAAAATTTCTATTAAGGGATTTGAGGTGTCGAAATAGTCTAGATCACTTGGAAAAGACCTGCAAATCACGATTATGACAATTATTTCGTGAAATTCGATAGTTAAATTTTTGACCGCTTCCGCGCACGAAACATTCGATTGAATAACATTGTTTCTATGGGTCGTTGAGGTGTCGAAATAGTCTAGATCGCTTGGAAATGACCTGCAAGACGCGATTATGACAATTATTTGGTGAAATTCGATAGTTAAATTTTTGAACGTTTCCGCGCAGGAAACAGTCGATTGAGTTACATTGGTTCTATGGGTCGTTGAGGTGTCGAAATAGTCTAGATCGCTTGGAAATGACCAGCAAGACATGATAATGATAATTTGTTCGTGAAATTCGACAATAAAATTTTGGAACGTTTCCGCGCAGAAATCATTCAATTGCATAACTTTGTTTCTATGGGTCGTTGAGGGGTCAACATAGTCTAGATCGCTTGGAAATGACCTGCAAGACGCGATTATGACAATTATTTGGTGAAATTCGATAGTTAAATTTTTGAACGTTTCCGCGCAGGAACAGTCGATTGAGTTACATTGTTTCTATGGGTCGTTGAGGTGTCGAAATAGTCTAGATCGCTTGGAAATGACCTGCAAGACACGATTATGACAATTATTTCGTGAAATTCGATAGTTAAATTTTGACGTTTCCGCGCAGGAAACAGTCGATTGAATAACTTTGTTTCTATGGGTCGTTGAGGTGTCGAAATAGTCTAGATCGCTTGAAATGACCTGCAAGACGCGATTATGACAATTATTTGGTGAAATTCGATAGTTAAATTTTTGAACGTTTCCGCGCAGGAAACAGTCGATTGAATACATTGTTTCTATGGGTCGTTGAGGTGTCGAAATAGTCTAGATCGCTTGGAAATGACCTGCAAGACACGATTATGACAATTATTTCGTGAAATTCGATAGTTAAATTTTTGACCGTTTCCGCGCACGAAACATTCGATTGAATAACATTGTTTCTATGGGTCGTTGAGGTGTCGAAATAGTCTAGATCGCTTGGAAATGACCTGCAAGACGCGATTATGACAATTATTTGGTGAAATTCGATAGTTAAATTTTTGAACGTTTCCGAGCAGGAAACAGTCGATTACATAACATTGTTTCTATGGGTTGTTGAGGTGTCGAAATAGTCTAGATCACTTGGAAATGACCTATTAATCACGATTATGACAATTATTTCGTGAAATTCGATAGTTAAATTTTTGACCGCTTCCGCGCACGATACATTCGATTGAATAACATTGATTCTATGGGTCGTTGAGGTGTCGAAATAGTCTAGATCGCTTGGAAATGACCTGCAAGACGCGATTATGACAATTATTTGGTGAAATTCGATAGTTAAATTTTTGAACGTTTCCGCGCAGGAAACAGTCGATTGAGTTACATTGGTTCTATGGGTCGTTGAGGTGTCGAAATAGTCTAGATCGCTTGGAAATGACCAGCAAGACATGATAATGATAATTTGTTCGTGAAATTCGACAATAAAATTTTGGAACGTTTCCGCGCAGAAATCATTCAATTGCATAACTTTGTTTCTATGGGTCGTTGAGGGGTCAACATAGTCTAGATCGCTTGGAAATGACCTGCAAGACGCGATTATGACAATTATTTGGTGAAATTCGATAGTTAAATTTTTGAACGTTTCCGAGCAGGATACAGTCGATTGAGTTACATTGTTTCTATGGGTCGTTGAGGTGCCGAAATAGTCTAGATCGCTTGGAAATGACCTGCAAGACACGATTATGACAATTATTTCGTGAAATTCGATAGTTAAATTTTTGAACGTTTCCGCGCAGGAAACAGTCGATTGAGTTACATTGTTTCTATGGGTCGTTGAGGTGTCGAAATAGTCTAGATCGCTTGGAAATGACCTGCAAGACACGATTATGACAATTATTTGGTGAAATTCGATAGTTAAATTTTTGAACGTTTCCGAGCAGGAAACAGTCGATTACATAAAATTGCTATTAGGGATTTGTAAGGTTGGAAATAGTCTAGATCACTTGGAAAAGACCTATTAATCACGATTATGACAATTATTTCGTGAAATTCGATAGTTAAATTTTTGACCGTTTCCGCGCACGAAACATTCGATTGAATAACATTGTTTCTATGGGTCGTTGAGGTGTCGAAATAGTCTAGATCGCTTGGAAATGACCTGCAAGACGCGATTATGACAATTATTTGGTGAAATTCGATAGTTAAATTTTTGAACGTTTCCGCGCAGGAAACAGTCGATTGAGTTACATTGGTTCTATGGGTCGTTGAGGTGTCGAAATAGTCTAGATCGCTTGGAAATGACCAGCAAGACATGATAATGATAATTTGTTCGTGAAATTCGACAATAAAATTTTGGAACGTTTCCGCGCAGAAATCATTCAATTGCATAACTTTGTTTCTATGGGTCGTTGAGGGGTCAACATAGTCTAGATCGCTTGGAAATGACCTGCAAGACGCGATTATGACATATTTGGTGAAATTCGATAGTTAAATTTTTGAACGTTTCCGCGCAGGAAACAGTCGATTGCATAACTTTGTTTCTATGGGTTGTTGAGGGGTCAAAATAGTCTAGATCCCTTGGAAATGACGTGCAAGACACGATTATGACAATTATTTCGTGAAATTCGATAGTTAAATTTTTGACCGTTTCCGCGCACGAAACATTCGATTGAATAACTTTGTTTCTATGGGTTGTTGAGGGGTCGAAATAGTCTAGATCGCTTGGAAATGACCTGCAAGACCCAATTATGACAATTATTGCGTGAAATTCGTTAGTTAAATTTTGAACGTTTCCGAGCAGGATACAGTCGATTGAGTTACATTGTTTCTATGGGTCGTTGAGGTGCCGAAATAGTCTAGATCGCTTGGAAATGACCCGCAAGTCATGATTATGATAATTTGTTCGTGAAATTCGACAATAAAATTTTTGACCGCTTCTGCGCACGATACATTCGATTGAATAACATTGATTCTATGGGTCGTTGAGGTGTCGAAATAGTCTAGATCGCTTGGAAATGACCTGCAAGACGCGATTATGACAATTATTTGGTGAAATTCGATAGTTAAATTTTTGAACGTTTCCGCGCAGGAAACAGTCGATTACATAAAATTGCTATTAAGGGTTTGTAAGGTTGGAAATAGTCTAGATCACTTGGAAAAGACCTATTAATCACGATTATGACAATTATTTCGTGAAATTCGATAGTTAAATTTTTGACCGCTTCCGCGCACGATACATTCGATTGAATAACATTGATTCTATGGGTCGTTGAGGTGTCGAAATAGTCTCGATCGCTTGGAAATGACCTGCAAGACGCGATTATGACAATTATTTCGTGAAATTCGATATAAAATTTTTGAACGTTTCCGCGCAGAAACATCATTCGATTGCATAACTTTGTTTCTATGGGTCGTTGAGGTGTCGAAATAGTCTAGATCGCTTGGAAATGACCTGCAAGACGCGATTATGACAATTATTTGGTGAAATTCGATAGTTAAATTTTTGAACGTTTCCGCGCAGGAAACAGTCGATTGCATAACTTTGTTTCTATGGGTCGTTGAGGGGTCGAAATAGTCTAGATCGCTTGGAAATGACCTGCAAGACACGATTATGACAATTATTTCGTGAAATTCGATAGTTAAATTTTTGAACGTTTCCGCGCACGAAACATTCGATTGAATAACATTGTTTCTATGGGTCGTTGAGGTGTCGAAATAGTCTAGATCGCTTGGAAATGACCTGCAAGACGCGATTATGACAATTATTTGGTGAAATTCGATAGTTAAATTTTTGAACGTTTCCGCGCAGGAAACAGTCGATTGAGTTACATTGTTCTATGGGTCGTTGAGGTGTCGAAATAGTCTAGATCGCTTGGAAATGACCAGCAAGACATGATAATGATAATTTGTTCGTGAAATTCGACAATAAAATTTTGGAACGTTTCCGCGCAGAAATCATTCGATTGCATAACTTTGTTTCTATGGGTCGTTGAGGGGTCAAATAGTCTAGATCGCTTGGAAATGACCTGCAAGACGCGATTATGACAATTATTGCGTGAAATTCGATAGTTAAATTTTTGAACGTTTCCGCGCAGGAAACAGTCGATTGAGTTACATTGTTTCTATGGGTCGTTGAGGGTCGAAATAGTCTAGATCGCTTGGAAATGACCTGCAAGACACGATTATGACAATTATTTCGTGAAATTCGATAGTTAAATTTTTGACCGTTTCCGCGCACGAAACATTCGATTGAATAACATTGTTTCTATGGGTCGTTGAGGTGTCGAAATAGTCTAGATCGCTTGGAAATGACCTGCAAGACGCGATTATGACAATTATTTGGTGAAATTCGATAGTTAAATTTTTGAACGTTTCCGCGCAGGAAACAGTCGATTGCATAACATTGTTTCTATGGGTTGTTGAGGTGTCGAAATAGTCTAGATCGCTTGGAAATGACCTGCAAGACACGATTATGACAATTATTTCGTGAAATTCGATAGTTAAATTTTTGACCGTTTCCGCGCACGAAACAGTCGATTGAATAACATTGTTTCTATGGGTCGTTGAGGTGTCGAAATAGTCTAGATCGCTTGGAAATGACCTGCAAGACGCGATTATGACAATTATTTGGTGAAATTCGATAGTTAAATTTTTGAACGTTTCCGCGCAGGAAACAGTCGATTGAGTTACATTGTTTCTATGGGTCGTTGAGGTGTCGAAATAGTCTAGATCGCTTGGAAAATGACCTGCAAGACACGATTATGACAATTATTTCGTGAAATTCGATAGTTAAATTTTTGACCGTTTCCGCGCACGAAACATTCGATTGAATAACATTGTTTCTATGGATCGTTGAGGTGTCGAAATAGTCTAGATCGCTTGGAAATGACCTGCAAGACGCGATTATGACAATTATTTGGTGAAATTCGATAGTTAAATTTTTGAACGTTTCCGCGCAGGAAACAGTCGATTGAGTTACATTGTTTCTATGGGTCGTTGAGGTGTCGAAATAGTCTAGATCGCTTGGAAATGACCTGCAAGACGCGATTATGACAATTATTTCGTGAAATTCGATAGTTAAATTTTTGAACGTTTCCGCGCAGAAACATTCGATTGAATAACTTTGTTTCTATGGGTCGTTGAGGTGTCGAAATAGTCTAGATCGCTTGGAAATGACCTGCAAGACGCGATTATGACAATTATTTGGTGAAATTCGATAGTTAAATTTTTGAACGTTTCCGCGCAGGAAACAGTCGATTGAGTTACATTGTTTCTATGGGTCGTTGAGGTGTCGAAATAGTCTAGATCGCTTGGAAATGACCTGCAAGACACGATTATGACAATTATTTGGTGAAATTCGATAGTTAAATTTTTGAACGTTTCCGCGCAGGAAACAGTCGATTGCATAACATTGTTTCTATGGGTCGTTGAGGGGTCGAAATAGTCTAGATCGCTTGGAAATGACCTGCAAGACACGATTATGACAATTATTTCGTGAAATTCGATAGTTAAATTTTTGAACGTTTCCGCGCACGAAACAGTCGATTGAATAACATTGTTTCTATGGGTCGTTGAGGTGTCGAAATAGTCTAGATCGCTTGGAAATGACCTGCAAGACGCGATTATGACAATTATTTGGTGAAATTCGATAGTTAAATTTTTGAACGTTTCCGCGCAGGAAACAGTCGATTGATAAAATTGTTTCTATGGGTCGTAAGGTGTCGAAATAGTCTAGATCGCTTGGAAATGACCTAAGACACGATTATGACAATTATTTCGTGAAATTCGATAGTTAAATTTTTGAACGTTTCCGCGCAGGAAACATTCGATTGAATAACATTGTTCTGGGTCGTTGAGGTGTCGAAATAGTCTAGATCGCTTGGAAATGACCAGCAAGACATGATAATGATAATTTGTTCGTGAAATTCGACAATAAAATTTTGGAACGTTTCCGCGCAGAAATCATTCAATTGCATAACTTTGTTTCTATGGGTCGTTGAGGGGTCAAAATAGTCTATATCCCTTGGAAATGACGTGCAAGACACGATTATGACAATTATTTCGTGAAATTCGATAGTTAAATTTTTGACCGTTTCCGCGCACGAAACATTCGATTGAATAACATTGTTTCTATGGATCGTTGAGGTGTCGAAATAGTCTAGATCGCTTGGAAATGACCTGCAAGACGCGATTATGACAATTATTTGGTGAAATTCGATAGTTAAATTTTTGAACGTTTCCGCGCAGGAAACAGTCGATTGAGTTACATTGGTTCTATGGGTCGTTGAGGTGTCGAAATAGTCTAGATCGCTTGGAAATGACCAGCAAGACATGATAATGATAATTTGTTCGTGAAATTCGACAACAAAATTTTGGAACGTTTCCGCGCAGAAATCATTCAATTGCATAACTTTGTTTCTATGGGTCGTTGAGGGTCAACATAGTCTAGATCGCTTGGAAATGACCTGCAAGACGCGATTATGACAATTATTGCGTGAAATTCGATAGTTAAATTTTTGAACGTTTCCGAGCAGGATACAGTCGATTGAGTTACATTGTTTCTATGGGTCGTTGAGGTGCCGAAATAGTCTAGATCCCTTGGAAATGACCTGCAAGACACGATTATGACAATTATTTCGTGAAATTCGATAGTTAAATTTTTGAACGTTTCCGCGCAGGAAACAGTCGATTGAGTTACATTGGTTCTATGGGTCGTTGAGGTGTCGAAATAGTCTAGATCGCTTGGAAATGACCAGCAAGACATGATAATGATAATTTGTTCGTGAAATTCGACAATAAAATTTTGGAACGTTTCCGCGCAGAAATCATTCAATTGCATAACTTTGTTTCTATGGGTCGTTGAGGGGTCAACATAGTCTAGATCGCTTGGAAATGACCTGCAAGACGCGATTATGACAATTATTTGGTGAAATTCGATAGTTAAATTTTTGACCGTTTCCGCGCACGAAACATTCGATTGAATAACATTGTTTCTATGGGTCGTTGAGGTGTCGAAATAGTCTAGATCGCTTGGAAATGACCTGCAAGACGCGATTATGACAATTATTTGGTGAAATTCGATAGTTAATTTTTGAACGTTTCCGCGCAGGAAACAGTCGATTGAGTTACATTGGTTCTATGGGTCGTTGAGGTGTCGAAATAGTCTAGATCGCTTGGAAATGACCAGCAAGACATGATAATGATAATTTGTTCGTGAAATTCGACAATAAAATTTTGGAACGTTTCCGCGCAGAAATCATTCAATTGCATAACTTTGTTTCTATGGGTCGTTGAGGGTCAAATAGTCTAGATCGCTTGGAAATGACCTGCAAGACGCGATTATGACAATTATTTGGTGAAATTCGATAGTTAAATTTTTGAACGTTTCCGAGCAGGAAACAGTCGATTGAGTTACATTGTTTCTATGGGTCGTTGAGGTGCCGAAATAGTCTAGATCGCTTGGAAATGACCTGCAAGACACGATTATGACAATTATTTCGTGAAATTCGATAGTTAAATTTTTGACCGTTTCCGCGCACGAACATTCGATTGAATAACATTGTTTCTATGGGTCGTTGAGGTGTCGAAATAGTCTAGATCGCTTGGAAATGACCTGCAAGACGCGATTATGACAATTATTTGGTGAAATTCGATAGTTAAATTTTTGAACGTTTCCGCGCAGGAAACAGTCGATTGCATAACATTGTTTCTATGGGTCGTTGAGGGTCGAAATAGTCTAGATCGCTTGGAAATGACCTGCAAGACACGATTATGACAATTATTTCGTGAAATTCGATAGTTAAATTTTTGAACGTTTCCGCGCACGAAACAGTCGATTGAATAACTTTGTTTCTATGGGTCGTTGAGGGTCGAAATAGTCTAGATCGCTTGGAAATGACCTGCAAAGCGATTATGACAATTATTTGCGTGAAATTCGATAGTTAAATTTTTGAACGTTTCCGAGCAGGATACAGTCGATTGAGTTACATTGTTTCTATGGGTCGTTGAGGGTCGAAATAGTCTAGATCGCTTGGAAATGACCTGCAACATGATTATGATAATTTTTCTGAAATTCGATAATAAAATTTTTGACCGTTTCCGCGCACGAAACATTCGATTGAATAACATTGTTTCTATGGGTCGTTGAGGTGTCGAAATAGTCTAGATCGCTTGGAAATGACCTGCAAGACGCGATTATGACAATTATTTGGTGAAATTCGATAGTTAAATTTTTGAACGTTTCCGCGCAGGAAACAGTCGATTGCATAACATTGTTTCTATGGGTCGTTGAGGTGTCGAAATAGTCTAGATCGCTTGGAAATGACCTGCAAGACACGATTATGACAATTATTTCGTGAAATTCGATAGTTAAATTTTTGACGTTTCGCGCGCACGAAACAGTCGATTGAATAACATTGTTTCTATGGGTCGTTGAGGTGTCGAAATAGTCTAGATCGCTTGGAAATGACCTGCAAGACGCGATTATGACAATTATTTGGTGAAATTCGATAGTTAAATTTTTGAACGTTTCCGCGCAGGAAACAGTCGATTGAATAACATTGTTTCTATGGGTCGTTGAGGTGTCGAAATAGTCTAGATCGCTTGGAAATGACCTGCAAGACACGATTATGACAATTATTTCGTGAAATTCGATAGTTAAATTTTTGAACGTTTCCGCGCACGAAACATTCGATTGAATAACATTGTTTCTATGGGTCGTTGAGGTGTCGAAATAGTCTAGATCGCTTGGAAATGACCAGCAAGACATGATAATGATAATTTGTTCGTGAAATTCGACAATAAAATTTTGGAACGTTTCCGCGCAGAAATCATTCAATTGCATAACTTTGTTTCTATGGGTCGTTGAGGGGTCAAATAGTCTAGATCGCTTGGAAATGACCTGCAAGACGCGATTATGACAATTATTTCGTGAAATTCGATAGTTAAATTTTTGAACGTTTCCGAGCAGGATACAGTCGATTGAGTTACATTGTTTCTATGGGTCGTTGAGGTGCCGAAATAGTCTAGATCGCTTGGAAATGACCTGCAAGACACGATTATGACAATTATTTCGTGAAATTCGATAGTTAAATTTTGAACGTTTCCGCGCAGGAAACAGTCGATTGAATAACTTTGTTTCTATGGGTCGTTGAGGGTCGAAATAGTCTAGATCGCTTGGAAATGACCTGCAAGACACGATTATGACAATTATTTCGTGAAATTCGATAGTTAAATTTTTGAACGTTTCCGCGCACGAAACAGTCGATTGAATAACATTGTTTCTATGGGTCGTTGAGGTGTCGAAATAGTCTAGATCGCTTGAAAATGACCTGCAAGACGCGATTATGACAATTATTTGGTGAAATTCGATAGTTAAATTTTTGAACGTTTCCGAGCAGGAAACAGTCGATTACATAAAATTGCTATTAAGGGATTTGTAAGGTTGGAAATAGTCTAGATCACTTGGAAAAGACCTATTAATCACGATTATGACAATTATTTCGTGAAATTCGATAGTTAAATTTTTGACCGTTTCCGCGCACGAAACATTCGATTGAATAACATTGTTTCTATGGGTCGTTGAGGTGTCGAAATAGTCTAGATCGCTTGGAAATGACCTGCAAGACGCGATTATGACAATTATTTGGTGAAATTCGATAGTTAAATTTTTGAACGTTTCCGCGCAGGAAACAGTCGATTGAGTTACATTGGTTCTATGGGTCGTTGAGGTGTCGAAATAGTCTAGATCGCTTGGAAATGACCAGCAAGACATGATAATGATAATTTGTTCGTGAAATTCGACAATAAAATTTTGGAACGTTTCCGCGCAGAAATCATTCAATTGCATAACTTTGTTTCTATGGGTCGTTGAGGGGTCAACATAGTCTAGATCGCTTGGAAATGACCTGCAAGACGCGATTATGACAATTATTTGGTGAAATTCGATAGTTAAATTTTTGAACGTTTCCGCGCAGGAAACAGTCGATTGCATAACTTTGTTTCTATGGGTTGTTGAGGGGTCGAAATAGTCTATATCGCTTGGAAATGACGTGCAAGACACGATTATGACAATTATTTCGTGAAATTCGATAGTTAAATTTTTGACCGTTTCCGCGCACGAAACATTCGATTGAATAACATTGTTTCTATGGGTCGTTGAGGTGTCGAAATAGTCTAGATCGCTTGGAAATGACCTGCAAGACGCGATTATGACAATTATTTGGTGAAATTCGATAGTTAAATTTTTGAACGTTTCCGCGCAGGAAACAGTCGATTGAGTTACATTGGTTCTATGGGTCGTTGAGGTGTCGAAATAGTCTAGATCGCTTGGAAATGACCAGCAAGACATGATAATGATAATTTGTTCGTGAAATTCGACAATAAAATTTTGGAACGTTTCCGCGCAGAAATCATTCAATTGCATAACTTTGTTTCTATGGGTCGTTGAGGGTCAACATAGTCTAGATCGCTTGGAAATGACCTGCAAGACGCGATTATGACAATTATTTGCGTGAAATTCGATAGTTAAATTTTTGAACGTTTCCGAGCAGGATACAGTCGATTGAGTTACATTGTTTCTATGGGTCGTTGAGGTGCCGAAATAGTCTAGATCGCTTGGAAATGACCTGCAAGACACGATTATGACAATTATTTCGTGAAATTCGATAGTTAAATTTTTGACCGCTTCCGCGCACGATACATTCGATTGAATAACATTGATTCTATGGGTCGTTGAGGTGTCGAAATAGTCTAGATCGCTTGGAAATGACCTGCAAGACGCGATTATGACAATTATTTGGTGAAATTCGATAGTTAAATTTTTGAACGTTTCCGCGCAGGAAACAGTCGATTGCATAACTTTGTTTCTATGGGTCGTTGAGGGGTCGAAATAGTCTAGATCGCTTGGAAATGACCTGCAAGACACGATTATGACAATTATTTCGTGAAATTCGATAGTTAAATTTTTGAACGCTTCCGCGCACGAAACAGTCGATTGAATAACTTTGTTTCTATGGGTCGTTGAGGGTCGAAATAGTCTAGATCGCTGAAATGACCTGCAAGACGCGATTATGACAATTATTGCGTGAAATTCGATAGTTAAATTTTTGAACGTTTCCGAGCAGGATACAGTCGATTGAGTTACATTGTTTCTATGGGTCGTTGAGGTGCCGAAATAGTCTAGATCGCTTGGAAATGACCCGCAAAGTCATGATTATGATAATTATTTCGTGAAATTCGATAATAAAATTTTTGACCGCTTCCGCGCACGAAACATTCGATTGAATAACATTGTTTCTATGGGTCGTTGAGGTGTCGAAATAGTCTAGATCGCTTGGAAATGACCTGCAAGACGCGATTATGACAATTATTTGGTGAAATTCGATAGTTAAATTTTTGAACGTTTCCGCGCAGGAAACAGTCGATTGCATAACATTGTTTCTATGGGTCGTTGAGGTGTCGAAATAGTCTAGATCGCTTGGAAATGACCTGCAAGACACGATTATGACAATTATTTCGTGAAATTCGATAGTTAAATTTGAACGTTTCCGCGCACGAAACAGTCGATTGAATAACATTGTTTCTATGGGTCGTTGAGGTGTCGAAATAGTCTAGATCGCTTGGAAATGACCTGCAAGACGCGATTATGACAATTATTTGGTGAAATTCGATAGTTAAATTTTTGAACGTTTCCGCGCAGGAAACAGTCGATTGACATAACATTGTTTCTATGGGTCGTTGAGGTGTCGAAATAGTCTAGATCGCTTGGAAATGACCTGCAAGACACGATTATGACAATTATTTCGTGAAATTCGATAGTTAAATTTTTGAACGTTTCCGCGCACGAAACAGTCGATTGAATAACATTGTTTCTATGGGTCGTTGAGGTGTCGAAATAGTCTAGATCGCTTGGAAATGACCAGCAAGACGCGATAATGATAATTTGTTCGTGAAATTCGACAGTTAAATTTTGAACGTTTCCGCGCAGAAATCATTCAATTGCATAACTTTGTTTCTATGGGTCGTTGAGGGTCGTCAAATAGTCTAGATCGCTTGGAAATGACCTGCAAGACGCGATTATGACAATTATTTGCGTGAAATTCGATAGTTAAATTTTTGAACGTTTCCGAGCAGGATACAGTCGATTGAGTTACATTGTTTCTATGGGTCGTTGAGGTGTCGAAATAGTCTAGATCGCTTGGAAATGACCTGCAAGACACGATTATGACAATTATTTCGTGAAATTCGATAGTTAAATTTTGAACGTTTCCGCGCAGGAAACAGTCGATTGAATAACTTTGTTTCTATGGGTCGTTGAGGGGTCGAAATAGTCTAGATCGCTTGGAAATGACCTGCAAGACACGATTATGACAATTATTTCGTGAAATTCGATAGTTAAATTTTTGACCGTTTCCGCGCACGAAACAGTCGATTGAATAACATTGTTTCTATGGGTCGTTGAGGTGTCGAAATAGTCTAGATCGCTTGGAAATGACCTGCAAGACGCGATTATGACAATTATTTGGTGAAATTCGATAGTTAAATTTTTGAACGTTTCCGAGCAGGAAACAGTCGATTACATAAAATTGCTATTAAGGGATTTGTAAGGGTCGAAATAGTCTAGATCACTTGGAAAAGACCTATTAATCACGATTATGACAATTATTTCGTGAAATTCGATAGTTAAATTTTTGACCGTTTCCGCGCACGAAACATTCGATTGAATAACATTGTTTCTATGGGTCGTTGAGGTGTCGAAATAGTCTAGATCGCTTGGAAATGACCTGCAAGACGCGATTATGACAATTATTTGGTGAAATTCGATAGTTAAATTTTTGAACGTTTCCGCGCAGGAAACAGTCGATTGAGTTACATTGGTTCTATGGGTCGTTGAGGTGTCGAAATAGTCTAGATCGCTTGGAAATGACCAGCAAGACATGATAATGATAATTTGTTCGTGAAATTCGACAATAAAATTTTGGAACGTTTCCGCGCAGAAATCATTCAATTGCATAACTTTGTTTCTATGGGTCGTTGAGGGGTCAACATAGTCTAGATCGCTTGGAAATGACCTGCAAGACGCGATTATGACAATTATTTGGTGAAATTCGATAGTTAAATTTTTGAACGTTTCCGCGCAGGAAACAGTCGATTGATAACTTTGTTTCTATGGGTTGTTGAGGGTCGAAATAGTCTAGATCCCTTGGAAATGACCTGCAAGACACGATTATGACAATTATTTCGTGAAATTCGATAGTTAAATTTTTGACCGTTTCCGCGCACGAAACATTCGATTGAATAACATTGTTTCTATGGGTCGTTGAGGTGTCGAAATAGTCTAGATCGCTTGGAAATGACCTGCAAGACGCGATTATGACAATTATTTGGTGAAATTCGATAGTTAAATTTTTGAACGTTTCCGCGCAGGAAACAGTCGATTGAGTTACATTGGTTCTATGGGTCGTTGAGGTGTCGAAATAGTCTAGATCGCTTGGAAATGACCAGCAAGACATGATAATGATAATTTGTTCGTGAAATTCGACAATAAAATTTTGGAACGTTTCCGCGCAGAAATCATTCAATTGCATAACTTTGTTTCTATGGGTCGTTGAGGGGTCAACATAGTCTAGATCGCTTGGAAATGACCTGCAAGACGCGATTATGACAATTATTTGCGTGAAATTCGATAGTTAAATTTTTGAACGTTTCCGAGCAGGATACAGTCGATTGAGTTACATTGTTTCTATGGGTCGTTGAGGTGCCGAAATAGTCTAGATCGCTTGGAAATGACCTGCAAGACACGATTATGACAATTATTTCGTGAAATTCGATAGTTAAATTTTTGACCGCTTCCGCGCACGATACATTCGATTGAATAACATTGATTCTATGGGTCGTTGAGGTGTCGAAATAGTCTAGATCGCTTGGAAATGACCTGCAAGACGCGATTATGACAATTATTTGGTGAAATTCGATAGTTAAATTTTTGAACGTTTCCGCGCAGGAAACAGTCGATTGATAACATTGTTTCTATGGGTCGTTGAGGTGTCGAAATAGTCTAGATCGCTTGGAAATGACCTGCAAGACACGATTATGACAATTATTTCGTGAAATTCGATAGTTAAATTTTTGAACGTTTCCGCGCACGAAACAGTCGATTGAATAACTTTGTTTCTATGGGTCGTTGAGGGGTCGAAATAGTCTAGATCGCTTGGAAATGACCTGCAAGACGCGATTATGACAATTATTGCGTGAAATTCGATAGTTAAATTTTTGAACGTTTCCGAGCAGGATACAGTCGATTGAGTTACATTGTTTCTATGGGTCGTTGAGGTGTCGAAATAGTCTAGATCGCTTGGAAATGACCTGCAAGACACGATTATGACAATTATTTCGTGAAATTCGATAGTTAAATTTTTGACCGTTTCCGCGCAGGAAACATTCGATTGAATAACATTGTTTCTATGGGTCGTTGAGGTGTCGAAATAGTCTAGATCGCTTGGAAATGACCTGCAGACGCGATTATGACAATTATTTGGTGAAATTCGATAGTTAAATTTTTGAACGTTTCCGCGCAGGAAACAGTCGATTGCATAACATTGTTTCTATGGGTCGTTGAGGGGTCGAAATAGTCTAGATCCCTTGGAAATGACCTGCAAGACACGATTATGACAATTATTTCGTGAAATTCGATAGTTAAATTTTTGACCGTTTCCGCGCACGAAACAGTCGATTGAATAACATTGTTTCTATGGGTCGTTGAGGTGTCGAAATAGTCTAGATCGCTTGGAAATGACCTGCAAGACGCGATTATGACAATTATTTGGTGAAATTCGATAGTTAAATTTTTGAACGTTTCCGCGCAGGAAACAGTCGATTGAATAACATTGTTTCTATGGGTCGTTGAGGTGTCGAAATAGTCTAGCTTGGAAATGACCTGCAAGACACGATTATGACAATTATTTCGTGAAATTCGATAGTTAAATTTTTGAACGTTTCCGCGACGAAACATTCGATTGAATAACATTGATTCTATGGGTCGTTGAGGTGTCGAAATAGTCTAGATCGCTTGGAAATGACCAGCAAGACATGATAATGATAATTTGTTCGTGAAATTCGACAATAAAATTTTGGAACGTTTCCGCGCAGAAATCATTCAATTGCATAACTTTGTTTCTATGGGTCGTTGAGGGGTCAAATAGTCTAGATCGCTTGGAAATGACCTGCAAGACGCGATTATGACAATTATTTGCGTGAAATTCGATAGTTAAATTTTTGAACGTTTCCGCAGCAGGATACAGTCGATTGAGTTACATTGTTTCTATGGGTCGTTGAGGTGCCGAAATAGTCTAGATCGCTTGGAAATAACCTGCAAGACACGATTATGACAATTATTTCGTGAAATTCGATAGCTAAATTTTGAAAGTTTCCGCGCAGGAAACAGTCGATTGAATAACTTTGTTTCTATGGGTCGTTGAGGGGTCGAAATAGTCTAGATCCTTGAAATGACCTGCAAGACACGATTATGACAATTATTTCGTGAAATTCGATAGTTAAATTTTTGAACGTTTCCGCGCACGAAACAGTCGATTGAATAACATTGTTTCTATGGGTCGTTGAGGTGTCGAAATAGTCTAGATCGCTTGGAAATGACCTGCAAGACGCGATTATGACAATTATTTGGTGAAATTCGATAGTTAAATTTTTGAACGTTTCCGAGCAGGAAACAGTCGATTACATAAAATTGCTATTAAGGGATTTGTAAGGTTGGAAATAGTCTAGATCACTTGAAAAGACCTATTAATCACGATTATGACAATTATTTCGTGAAATTCGATAGTTAAATTTTTGACCGCTTCCGCGCACGAAACATTCGATTGAATAACATTGTTTCTATGGGTCGTTGAGGTGTCGAAATAGTCTAGATCGCTTGGAAATGACCTGCAAGACGCGATTATGACAATTATTTGGTGAAATTCGATAGTTAAATTTTTTTGAACGTTTCCGCGCAGGAAACAGTCGATTGAGTTACATTGGTTCTATGGGTCGTTGAGGTGTCGAAATAGTCTAGATCGCTTGGAAATGACCAGCAAGACATGATAATGATAATTTGTTCGTGAAATTCGACAATAAAATTTTGGAACGTTTCCGCGCAGAAATCATTCAATTGCATAACTTTGTTTCTATGGGTCGTTGAGGGGTCAACATAGTCTAGATCGCTTGGAAATGACCTGCAAGACGCGATTATGACAATTATTTGGTGAAATTCGATAGTTAAATTTTTGAACGTTTCCGCGCAGGAAACAGTCGATTGCATAACTTTGTTTCTATGGGTTGTTGAGGGTCAAAATAGTCTAGATCCCTTGGAAATGACCTGCAAGACACGATTATGACAATTATTTCGTGAAATTCGATAGTTAAATTTTTGACCGTTTCCGCGCACGAAACATTCGATTGAATAACATTGTTTCTATGGGTCGTTGAGGTGTCGAAATAGTCTAGATCGATCGCTTGGAAATGACCTGCAAGACGCGATTATGACAATTATTTGGTGAAATTCGATAGTTAAATTTTTGAACGTTTCCGCGCAGGAAACAGTCGATTGAGTTACATTGGTTCTATGGGTCGTTGAGGTGTCGAAATAGTCTAGATCGCTTGGAAATGACCAGCAAGACATGATAATGATAATTTGTTCGTGAAATTCGACAACAAAATTTTGGAACGTTTCCGCGCAGAAATCATTCAATTGCATAACTTTGTTTCTATGGGTCGTTGAGGGGTCAACATAGTCTAGATCGCTTGGAAATGACCTGCAAGACGCGATTATGACAATTATTGCGTGAAATTCGATAGTTAAATTTTTGAACGTTTCCGAGCAGGATACAGTCGATTGAGTTACATTGTTTCTATGGGTCGTTGAGGTGCCGAAATAGTCTAGATCCCTTGGAAATGACCTGCAAGACACGATTATGACAATTATTTCGTGAAATTCGATAGTTAAATTTTTGACCGCTTCCGCGCACGAAACAGTCGATTGAATAACTTTGTTTCTATGGGTTGTTGAGGGGTCGAAATAGTCTAGATCGCTTGGAAATGACCTGCAAGACCCGATTATGACAATTATTTGCGTGAAATTCGTTAGTTAAATTTTTGAACGTTTCCGAGCAGGATACAGTCGATTGAGTTACATTGTTTCTATGGGTCGTTGAGGTGCCGAAATAGTCTAGATCGCTTGGAAATGACCCGCAAGTCACGATTATGATAATTTGTTCGTGAAATTCGACAATAAAATTTTTGACCGCTTCGCGCACGATACATTCGATTGAATAACATTGATTCTATGGGTCGTTGAGGTGTCGAAATAGTCTAGATCGCTTGGAAATGACCTGCAAGACGCGATTATGACAATTATTTGGTGAAATTCGATAGTTAAATTTTTGAACGTTTCCGCGCAGGAAACAGTCGATTGCATAACATTGTTTCTATGGGTTGTTGAGGTGTCGAAATAGTCTAGATCGCTTGGAAATGACCTGCAAGACACGATTATGACAATTATTTCGTGAAATTCGATAGTTAAATTTTTGACCGCTTCCGCGCACGAAACAGTCGATTGAATAACATTGTTTCTATGGGTCGTTGAGGTGTCGAAATAGTCTAGATCGCTTGGAAATGACCTGCAAGACGCGATTATGACAATTATTTGGTGAAATTCGATAGTTAAATTTTTGAACGTTTCCGCGCAGGAAACAGTCGATTGACATAACATTGTTTCTATGGGTCGTTGAGGTGTCGAAATAGTCTAGATCGCTTGGAAATGACCTGCAAGACACGATTATGACAATTATTTCGTGAAATTCGATAGTTAAATTTTTGAACGTTTCCGCGCACGAAACATTCGATTGAATAACATTGTTTCTATGGGTCGTTGAGGTGTCGAAATAGTCTAGATCGCTTGGAAATGACCTGCAAGACATGATTATGACAATTGTTCGTGAAATTCGACAGTAAAATTTTGAACGTTTCCGCGCAGAAATCATTCGATTGCATAACTTTGTTTCTATGGGTCGTTGAGGGGTCGAAATAGTCTAGATCGCTTGGAAATGACCTGCAAGACGCGATTATGACAATTATTTCGTGAAATTCGATAGTTAAATTTTTGAACGTTTCCGAGCAGGATACAGTCGATTGAGTTACATTTGTTTCTATGGGTCGTTGAGGTGCCGAAATAGTCTAGATCGCTTGGAAATGACCTGCAAGACACGATTATGACAATTATTTCGTGAAATTCGATAGTTAAAATTTTGAACGTTTCCGCGCAGGAAACAGTCGATTGAATAACTTTGTTTCTATGGGTCGTTGAGGGTCGAAATAGTCTAGATCGCTTGGAAATGACCTGCAAGACACGATTATGACAATTATTTCGTGAAATTCGATAGTTAAATTTTTGAACGTTTCCGCGCACGAAACAGTCGATTGAATAACATTGTTTCTATGGGTCGTTGAGGTGTCGAAATAGTCTAGATCGCTTGAAAATGACCTGCAAGACGCGATTATGACAATTATTTGGTGAAATTCGATAGTTAAATTTTTGAACGTTTCCGAGCAGGAAACAGTCGATTACATAAAATTGCTATTAAGGGATTTGTAAGGTTGGAAATAGTCTAGATCACTTGGAAAAGACCTATTAATCACGACGATTATGACAATTATTTCGTGAAATTCGATAGTTAAATTTTTGACCGTTTCCGCGCACGAAACATTCGATTGAATAACATTGTTTCTATGGGTCGTTGAGGTGTCGAAATAGTCTAGATCGCTTGGAAATGACCTGCAAGACGCGATTATGACAATTATTTGGTGAAATTCGATAGTTAAATTTTTGAACGTTTCCGCGCAGGAAACAGTCGATTGAGTTACATTGGTTCTATGGGTCGTTGAGGTGTCGAAATAGTCTAGATCGCTTGGAAATGACCAGCAAGACATGATAATGATAATTTGTTCGTGAAATTCGACAATAAAATTTTGGAACGTTTCCGCGCAGAAATCATTCAATTGCATAACTTTGTTTCTATGGGTCGTTGAGGGGTCAACATAGTCTAGATCGCTTGGAAATGACCTGCAAGACGCGATTATGACAATTATTTGGTGAAATTCGATAGTTAAATTTTTGAACGTTTCCGCGCAGGAAACAGTCGATTATAACTTTGTTTCTATGGGTTGTTGAGGGGTCGAAATAGTCTAGATCCCTTGGAAATGACCTGCAAGACACGATTATGACAATTATTTCGTGAAATTCGATAGTTAAATTTTTGACCGTTTCCGCGCACGAAACATTCGATTGAATAACATTGTTTCTATGGGTCGTTGAGGTGTCGAAATAGTCTAGATCGCTTGGAAATGACCTGCAAGACGCGATTATGACAATTATTTGGTGAAATTCGATAGTTAAATTTTTGAACGTTTCCGCGCAGGAAACAGTCGATTGAGTTACATTGGTTCTATGGGTCGTTGAGGTGTCGAAATAGTCTAGATCGCTTGGAAATGACCAGCAAGACATGATAATGATAATTTGTTCGTGAAATTCGACAACAAAATTTTGGAACGTTTCCGCGCAGAAATCATTCAATTGCATAACTTTGTTTCTATGGGTCGTTGAGGGGTCAACATAGTCTAGATCGCTTGGAAATGACCTGCAAGAGACGCGATTATGACAATTATTTGCGTGAAATTCGATAGTTAAATTTTTGAACGTTTCCGAGCAGGATACAGTCGATTGAGTTACATTGTTTCTATGGGTCGTTGAGGTGCCGAAATAGTCTAGATCCTTGGAAATGACCTGCAAGACACGATTATGACAATTATTTCGTGAAATTCGATAGTTAAATTTTTGACCGTTTCCGCGCACGATACATTCGATTGAATAACATTGATTCTATGGGTCGTTGAGGTGTCGAAATAGTCTAGATCGCTTGGAAATGACCTGCAAGACGCGATTATGACAATTATTTGGTGAAATTCGATAGTTAAATTTTTGAACGTTTCCGCGCAGGAAACAGTCGATTGCATAACATTGTTTCTATGGGTCGTTGAGGGTCGAAATAGTCTAGATCGCTTGGAAATGACCTGCAAGACACGATTATGACAATTATTTCGTGAAATTCGATAGTTAAATTTTTGACCGTTTCCGCGCACGAAACAGTCGATTGAATAACTTTGTTTCTATGGGTCGTTGAGGGGTCGAAATAGTCTAGATCGCTTGGAAATGACCTGCAAGACGCGATTATGACAATTATTTGCGTGAAATTCGATAGTTAAATTTTTGAACGTTTCCGAGCAGGATACAGTCGATTGAGTTACATTGTTTCTATGGGTCGTTGAGGTGCCGAAATAGTCTAGATCGCTTGGAAATGACCCGCAAGTCATGATTATGACAATTTTTCGTGAAATTCGATAATAAAATTTTTGACCGCTTCCGCGCACGATACATTCGATTGAATAACATTGATTCTATGGGTCGTTGAGGTGTCGAAATAGTCTAGATCGCTTGGAAATGACCTGCAAGACGCGATTATGACAATTATTTGGTGAAATTCGATAGTTAAATTTTTGAACGTTTCCGCGCAGGAAACAGTCGATTGCATAACTTTGTTTCTATGGGTTGTTGAGGGGTCGAAATAGTCTAGATCGCTTGGAAAATGACCTGCAAGACACGATTATGACAATTATTTCGTGAAATTCGATAGTTAAATTTTTGAACGTTTCCGCGCACGAAACATTCGATTGAATAACATTGTTTCTATGGGTCGTTGAGGTGTCGAAATAGTCTAGATCGCTTGAAATGACCTGCAAGACGCGATTATGACAATTATTTGGTGAAATTCGATAGTTAAATTTTTGAACGTTTCCGAGCAGGAAACAGTCGATTACATAAAATTGCTATTAAGGGATTTTGAGGTTGTCGAAATAGTCTAGATCGCTTGGAAATGACCTGCAATCACGATTATGACAATTATTTCGTGAAATTCGATAGTTAAATTTTTGACCGCTTCCGCGCACGATACATTCGATTGAATAACATTGATTCTATGGGTCGTTGAGGTGTCGAAATAGTCTAGATCGCTTGGAAATGACCAGCAAGACATGATAATGATAATTTGTTCGTGAAATTCGACAATAAAATTTTGGAACGTTTCCGCGCGCAGAAATCATTCAATTGCATAACTTTGTTTCTATGGGTCGTTGAGGGGTCAACATAGTCTAGATCGCTTGGAAATGACCTGCAAGACGCGATTATGACAATTATTGCGTGAAATTCGATAGTTAAATTTTTGAACGTTTCCGAGCAGGATACAGTCGATTGAGTTACATTGTTTCTATGGGTCGTTGAGGTGCCGAAATAGTCTAGATCGCTTGGAAATGACCTGCAAGACACGATTATGACAATTATTTCGTGAAATTCGATAGTTAAATTTTTGAACGTTTCCGCGCAGGAAACAGTCGATTGAGTTACATTGGTTCTATGGGTCGTTGAGGTGTCGAAATAGTCTAGATCGCTTGGAAATGACCAGCAAGACATGATAATGATAATTTGTTCGTGAAATTCGACAATAAAATTTTGGAACGTTTCCGCGCAGAAATCATTCAATTGCATAACTTTGTTTCTATGGGTCGTTGAGGGGTCAACATAGTCTAGATCGCTTGGAAATGACCTGCAAGACGCGATTATGACAATTATTTGGTGAAATTCGATAGTTAAATTTTTGAACGTTTCCGCGCAGGAAACAGTCGATTGCATAACTTTGTTTCTATGGGTTGTTGAGGGTCGAAATAGTCTAGATCCCTTGGAAATGACCTGCAAGACACGATTATGACAATTATTTCGTGAAATTCGATAGTTAAATTTTTGACCGTTTCCGCGCACGAAACATTCGATTGAATAACATTGTTTCTATGGGTCGTTGAGGTGTCGAAATAGTCTAGATCGCTTGGAAATGACCTGCAAGACGCGATTATGACAATTATTTGGTGAAATTCGATAGTTAAATTTTTGAACGTTTCCGCGCAGGAAACAGTCGATTGAGTTACATTGGTTCTATGGGTCGTTGAGGTGAAATAGTCTAGATCGCTTGGAAATGACCAGCAAGACATGATAATGATAATTTGTTCGTGAAATTCGACAACAAAATTTTGGAACGTTTCCGCGCAGAAATCATTCAATTGCATAACTTTGTTTCTATGGGTCGTTGAGGGGTCAACATAGTCTAGATCGCTTGGAAATGACCTGCAAGACGCGATTATGACAATTATTTGCGTGAAATTCGATAGTTAAATTTTTGAACGTTTCCGAGCAGGATACAGTCGATTGAGTTACATTGTTTCTATGGGTCGTTGAGGTGCCGAAATAGTCTAGATCGCTTGGAAATGACCTGCAAGACACGATTATGACAATTATTTCGTGAAATTCGATAGTTAAATTTTTGACCGCTTCCGCGCACGATACATTCGATTGAATAACATTGATTCTATGGGTCGTTGAGGTGTCGAAATAGTCTAGATCGCTTGGAAATGACCTGCAAGACGCGATTATGACAATTATTTGGTGAAATTCGATAGTTAAATTTTTGAACGTTTCCGCGCAGGAAACAGTCGATTGCATAACATTGTTTCTATGGGTCGTTGAGGGGTCGAAATAGTCTAGATCGCTTGGAAATGACCTGCAAGACACGATTATGACAATTATTTCGTGAAATTCGATAGTTAAATTTTTGACCGCTTCCGCGCACGAAACAGTCGATTGAATAACTTTGTTTCTATGGGTCGTTGAGGGTCGAAATAGTCTAGATCGCTTGAAATGACCTGCAAGACGCGATTATGACAATTATTTGCGTGAAATTCGATAGTTAAATTTTGAACGTTTCCGAGCAGGAAACAGTCGATTGAGTTACATTGTTTCTATGGGTCGTTGAGGTGCCGAAATAGTCTAGATCGCTTGGAAATGACCTGCAAGTCATGATTATGATAATTATTTCGTGAAATTCGACAAGTTAAATTTTTGACCGTTTCGCGCACGATACATTCGATTGAATAACATTGATTCTATGGGTCGTTGAGGTGTCGAAATAGTCTAGATCGCTTGGAAATGACCTGCAAGACGCGATTATGACAATTATTTGGTGAAATTCGATAGTTAAATTTTTGAACGTTTCCGCGCAGGAAACAGTCGATTGCATAACTTTGTTTCTATGGGTTGTTGAGGTGTCGAAATAGTCTAGATCCTTGGAAATGACCTGCAAGACACGATTATGACAATTATTTCGTGAAATTCGATAGTTAAATTTTTGACCGCTTCCGCGCACGAAACAGTCGATTGAATAACATTGTTTCTATGGGTCGTTGAGGTGTCGAAATAGTCTAGATCGCTTGAAATGACCTGCAAGACGCGATTATGACAATTATTTGGTGAAATTCGATAGTTAAATTTTTGAACGTTTCCGCGCAGGAAACAGTCGATTGATAAAATTGTTTCTATGGGATTTGTTGAGGTTGGAAATAGTCTAGATCACTTGGAAAAGACTGCAAGATCACGATTATGACAATTATTCGTGAAATTCGATAGTTAAATTTTTGACCGCTTCCGCGCACGAAACAGTCGATTGAATAACATTGATTCTATGGGTCGTTGAGGTGTCGAAATAGTCTAGATCGCTTGGAAATGACCAGCAAGACATGATAATGATAATTTGTTCGTGAAATTCGACAATAAAATTTTGGAACGTTTCCGCGCAGAAATCATTCAATTGCATAACTTTGTTTCTATGGGTCGTTGAGGGGTCAAATAGTCTAGATCGCTTGGAAATGACCTGCAAGACGCGATTATGACAATTATTTGCGTGAAATTCGATAGTTAAATTTTTGAACGTTTCCGAGCAGGATACAGTCGATTGAGTTACATTGTTTCTATGGGTCGTTGAGGTGCCGAAATAGTCTAGATCGCTTGGAAATAACCTGCAAGACACGATTATGACAATTATTTCGTGAAATTCGATAGCTAAATTTTGAAAGTTTCCGCGCAGGAAACAGTCGATTGAATAACTTGTTTCTATGGGTTGTTGAGGGGTCGAAATAGTCTAGATCCCTTGGAAATGACCTGCAAGACACGATTATGACAATTATTTCGTGAAATTCGATAGTTAAATTTTTGACCGCTTCCGCGCACGAAACAGTCGATTGAATAACATTGTTTCTATGGGTCGTTGAGGTGTCGAAATAGTCTAGATCGCTTGAAAATGACCTGCAAGACGCGATTATGACAATTATTTGGTGAAATTCGATAGTTAAATTTTTGAACGTTTCCGAGCAGGAAACAGTCGATTACATAAAATTGCTATTAAGGGATTTGTAAGGTTGGAAATAGTCTAGATCACTTGGAAAAGACCTATTAATCACGATTATGACAATTATTTCGTGAAATTCGATAGTTAAATTTTTGACCGCTTCCGCGCACGATACATTCGATTGAATAACATTGATTCTACGGGTCGTTGAGGTGTCGAAATAGTCTCGATCGCTTGGAAATGACCTGGAAGACGCGATTATGACAATTATTTGGTGAAATTCGATAGTTAAATTTTTGAACGTTTCCGCGCAGGAAACACTCGATTGAGTTACATTGGTTCTATGGGTCGTTGAGGTGTCGAAATAGTCTAGATCGCTTGGAAATGACCAGCAAGACATGATAATGATAATTTGTTCGTGAAATTCGACAATAAAATTTTGGAACGTTTCCGCGCAGAAATCATTCAATTGCATAACTTTGTTTCTATGGGTCGTTGAGGGGTCAACATAGTCTAGATCGCTTGGAAATGACCTGCAAGACGCGATTATGACAATTATTTGGTGAAATTCGATAGTTAAATTTTTGAACGTTTCCGAGCAGGATACAGTCGATTGAGTTACATTGTTTCTATGGGTCGTTGAGGTGCCGAAATAGTCTAGATCGCTTGGAAATAACCTGCAAGACACGATTATGACAATTATTTCGTGAACTTCGATAGCTAAATTTTGGAAAGTTTCCGCGCAGGAAACAGTCGATTGAATAACTTTGTTTCTATGGGTCGTTGAGGTGTCGAAATAGTCTAGATCGCTTGAAATGACCTGCAAGACGCGATTATGACAATTATTTGGTGAAATTCGATAGTTAAATTTTTGAACGTTTCCGCGCAGGAAACAGTCGATTGAATAACATTGTTTCTATGGGTCGTTGAGGTGTCGAAATAGTCTAGATCGCTTGGAAATGACCTGCAAGACGCGATTATGACAATTATTTGGTGAAATTCGATAGTTAAATTTTTGAACGTTTCCGAGCAGGAAACAGTCGATTACATAAAATTGCTATTAAGGGATTTGTAAGGTTGGAAATAGTCTAGATCACTTGGAAAAGACCTATTAATCACGATTATGACAATTATTTCGTGAAATTCGATAGTTAAATTTTTGACCGTTTCCGCGCACGAAACATTCGATTGAATAACATTGTTTCTATGGGTCGTTGAGGTGTCGAAATAGTCTAGATCGCTTGGAAATGACCTGCAGACGCGATTATGACAATTATTTGGTGAAATTCGATAGTTAAATTTTTGAACGTTTCCGCGCAGGAAACAGTCGATTGAGTTACATTGGTTCTATGGGTCGTTGAGGTGTCGAAATAGTCTAGATCGCTTGGAAATGACCAGCAAGACATGATAATGATAATTTGTTCGTGAAATTCGACAATAAAATTTTGGAACGTTTCCGCGCAGAAATCATTCAATTGCATAACTTTGTTTCTATGGGTCGTTGAGGGGTCAACATAGTCTAGATCGCTTGGAAATGACCTGCAAGACGCGATTATGACAATTATTTGGTGAAATTCGATAGTTAAATTTTTGAACGTTTCCGCGCAGGAAACAGTCGATTGCATAACTTTGTTTCTATGGGTTGTTGAGGGGTCGAAATAGTCTAGATCCTTGGAAATGACCTGCAAGACACGATTATGACAATTATTTCGTGAAATTCGATAGTTAAATTTTTGACCGTTTCCGCGCACGAACATTCGATTGAATAACATTGTTTCTATGGGTCGTTGAGGTGTCGAAATAGTCTAGATCGCTTGGAAATGACCTGCAAGACGCGATTATGACAATTATTTGGTGAAATTCGATAGTTAAATTTTTGAACGTTTCCGCGCAGGAAACAGTCGATTGAGTTACATTGGTTCTATGGGTCGTTGAGGTGTCGAAATAGTCTAGATCGCTTGGAAATGACCAGCAAGACATGATAATGATAATTTGTTCGTGAAATTCGACAACAAAATTTTGGAACGTTTCCGCGCAGAAATCATTCAATTGCATAACTTTGTTTCTATGGGTCGTTGAGGGGTCAACATAGTCTAGATCGCTTGGAAATGACCTGCAAGACGCGATTATGACAATTATTGCGTGAAATTCGATAGTTAAATTTTTGAACGTTTCCGAGCAGGAAACAGTCGATTACATAAAATTGCTATTAAGGGATTTGTAAGGTTGGAAATAGTCTAGATCACTTGGAAAAGACCTATTAATCACGATTATGACAATTATTTCGTGAAATTCGATAGTTAAATTTTTGACCGCTTCCGCGCACGATACATTCGATTGAATAACATTGATTCTACGGGTCGTTGAGGTGTCGAAATAGTCTCGATCGCTTGGAAATGACCTGGAAGACGCGATTATGACAATTATTTGGTGAAATTCGATAGTTAAATTTTTGAACGTTTCCGCGCAGGAAACACTCGATTGAGTTACATTGGTTCTATGGGTCGTTGAGGTGTCGAAATAGTCTAGATCGCTTGGAAATGACCAGCAAGACATGATAATGATAATTTGTTCGTGAAATTCGACAATAAAATTTTGGAACGTTTCCGCGCAGAAATCATTCAATTGCATAACTTTGTTTCTATGGGTCGTTGAGGGGTCAAAATAGTCTATATCCCTTGGAAATGACGTGCAAGACACGATTATGACAATTATTTCGTGAAATTCGATAGTTAAATTTTTGACCGTTTCCGCGCACGAAACATTCGATTGAATAACATTGTTTCTATGGATCGTTGAGGTGTCGAAATAGTCTAGATCGCTTGGAAATGACCAGCAAGACATGATAATGATAATTTGTTCGTGAAATTCGACAACAAAATTTTGGAACGTTTCCGCGCAGAAATCATTCAATTGCATAACTTTGTTTCTATGGGTCGTTGAGGGGTCAACATAGTCTAGATCGCTTGGAAATGACCTGCAAGACGCGATTATGACAATTATTGCGTGAAATTCGATAGTTAAATTTTTGAACGTTTCCGAGCAGGATACAGTCGATTGAGTTACATTGTTTCTATGGGTCGTTGAGGTGCCGAAATAGTCTAGATCGCTTGGAAATGACCTGCAAGACCCAATTATGACAATTATTGCGTGAAATTCGTTAGTTAAATTTATGAACGTTTCCGAGCAGGATACAGTCGATTGAGTTACATTGTTTCTATGGGTCGTTGAGGTGCCGAAATAGTCTAGATCGCTTGGAAATGACCGCAAGTCATGATTATGATAATTTGTTCGTGAAATTCGACAATAAAATTTTTGACCGCTTCTGCGCACGATACATTCATTCGATTGAATAACATTGATTCTATGGGTCGTTGAGGTGTCGAAATAGTCTAGATCGCTTGGAAATGACCTGCAAGACGCGATTATGACAATTATTTGGTGAAATTCGATAGTTAAATTTTTGAACGTTTCCGCGCAGGAAACAGTCGATTGAGTTACATTGTTTCTATGGGTCGTTGAGGTGTCGAAATAGTCTAGATCGCTTGGAAATGACCTATTAATCACGATTATGAAAATTATTTCGTGAAATTCGAAAGTAAAATTTTTGACCGCTTCCGCGCACGATACATTCGATTGAATAACATTGATTCTATGGGTCGTTGAGGTGTCGAAATAGTCTAGATCGCTTGGAAATGCCCTGCAAGACGCGATTATGACAATTATTTGGTGAAATTCGATAGTTAAATTTTTGAACGTTTCCGCGCAGGAAACAGTCGATTGAGTTACATTGGTTCTATGGGTCGTTGAGGTGTCGAAATAGTCTAGATCGCTTGGAAATGACCAGCAAGACATGATAATGATAATTTGTTCGTGAAATTCGACAATAAAATTTTTGGAACGTTTCCGCGCAGAAATCATTCGATTGCATAACTTTGTTTCTATGGGTCGTTGAGGGGTCAAATAGTCTAGATCGCTTGGAAATGACCTGCAAGACGCGATTATGACAATTATTTGCGTGAAATTCGATAGTTAAATTTTTGAACGTTTCCGAGCAGGATACAGTCGATTGAGTTACATTGTTTCTATGGGTCGTTGAGGTGCCGAAATAGTCTAGATCGCTTGGAAATGACCTGCAAGACACGATTATGACAATTATTTCGTGAAATTCGATAGTTAAATTTTTGACCGTTTCCGCGCACGAAACAGTCGATTGAATAACATTGTTTCTATGGGTCGTTGAGGTGTCGAAATAGTCTAGATCGCTTGGAAATGACCTGCAAGACGCGATTATGACAATTATTTGGTGAAATTCGATAGTTAAATTTTTGAACGTTTCCGCGCAGGAAACAGTCGATTGATAACATTGTTTCTATGGGTCGTTGAGGTGTCGAAATAGTCTAGATCGCTTGGAAATGACCTGCAAGACACGATTATGACAATTATTTCGTGAAATTCGATAGTTAAATTTTTGAACGTTTCCGCGCAGGAAACAGTCGATTGAATAACATTGTTTCTATGGGTCGTTGAGGTGTCGAAATAGTCTAGATCGCTTGGAAATGACCTGCAAGACGCGATTATGACAATTATTTCGTGAAATTCGATAGTTAAATTTTTGAACGTTTCCGCGCAGGAAACAGTCGATTGAATAACTTTGTTTCTATGGGTCGTTGAGGGTTGGAAATAGTCTAGATCACTTGGAAAAGACCTATTAATCACGATTATGACAATTATTTCGTGAAATTCGATAGTTAAATTTTTGACCGCTTCCGCGCACGATACATTCGATTGAATAACATTGATTCTACGGGTCGTTGAGGTGTCGAAATAGTCTCGATCGCTTGGAAATGACCTGGAAGACGCGATTATGACAATTATTTGGTGAAATTCGATAGTTAAATTTTTGAACGTTTCCGCGCAGAAATCATTCAATTGCATAACTTTGTTTCTATGGGTCGTTGAGGGGTCAACATAGTCTAGATCGCTTGGAAATGACCTGCAAGACGCGATTATGACAATTATTTGGTGAAATTCGATAGTTAAATTTTTGAACGTTTCCGAGCAGGATACAGTCGATTGAGTTACATTGTTTCTATGGGTCGTTGAGGTGCCGAAATAGTCTAGATCGCTTGGAAATGACCTGCAAGACACGATTATGACAATTATTTCGTGAAATTCGATAGTTAAATTTTTGAACGTTTCCGCGCAGGAAACAGTCGATTGAGTTACATTGTTTCTATGGGTCGTTGAGGTGTCGAAATAGTCTAGATCGCTTGGAAATGACCTGCAAGACACGATTATGACAATTATTTGGTGAAATTCGATAGTTAAATTTTTGAACGTTTCCGAGCAGGAAACAGTCGATTACATAAAATTGCTATTAATGGGGATTTGTAAGGTTGGAAATAGTCTAGATCACTTGGAAAAGACCTGCATTAATCACGATTATGACAATTATTTCGTGAAATTCGATAGTTAAATTTTTGACGTTTCCGCGCACGAAACATTCGATTGAATAACATTGTTTCTATGGGTCGTTGAGGTGTCGAAATAGTCTAGATCGCTTGGAAATGACCTGCAAGACGCGATTATGACAATTATTTGGTGAAATTCGATAGTTAAATTTTTGAACGTTTCCGCGCAGGAAACAGTCGATTGCATAACTTTGTTTCTATGGGTTGTTGAGGGGTCGAAATAGTCTAGATCCCTTGGAAATGACCTGCAAGACACGATTATGACAATTATTTCGTGAAATTCGATAGTTAAATTTTTGACCGTTTCCGCGCACGAAACATTCGATTGAATAACATTGTTTCTATGGGTCGTTGAGGTGTCGAAATAGTCTAGATCGCTTGGAAATGACCTGCAAGACGCGATTATGACAATTATTTGGTGAAATTCGATAGTTAAATTTTTGAACGTTTCCGCGCAGGAAACAGTCGATTGAGTTACATTGGTTCTATGGGTCGTTGAGGTGTCGAAATAGTCTAGATCGCTTGGAAATGACCAGCAAGACATGATAATGATAATTTGTTCGTGAAATTCGACAACAAAATTTTGGAACGTTTCCGCGCAGAAATCATTCAATTGCATAACTTTGTTTCTATGGGTCGTTGAGGGTCAACATAGTCTAGATCGCTTGGAAATGACCTGCAAGACGCGATTATGACAATTATTGCGTGAAATTCGATAGTTAAATTTTTGAACGTTTCCGAGCAGGATACAGTCGATTGAGTTACATTGTTTCTATGGGTCGTTGAGGTGCCGAAATAGTCTAGATCCCTTGGAAATGACCTGCAAGACACGATTATGACAATTATTTCGTGAAATTCGATAGTTAAATTTTTGACCGCTTCCGCGCACGAAACATTCGATTGAATAACATTGATTCTATGGGTCGTTGAGGTGTCGAAATAGTCTAGATCGCTTGGAAATGACCTGCAAGACGCGATTATGACAATTATTTGGTGAAATTCGATAGATAAATTTTTGAACGTTTCCGCGCAGGAAACAGTCGATTGCATAACTTTGTTTCTATGGGTTGTTGAGGGTCGAAATAGTCTAGATCCCTTGGAAATGACCTGCAAGACACGATTATGACAATTATTTCGTGAAATTCGATAGTTAAATTTTTGACCGCTTCCGCGCACGAAACAGTCGATTGAATAACTTTGTTTCTATGGGTTGTTGAGGGGTCGAAATAGTCTAGATCGCTTGGAAATGACCTGCAAGACCCAATTATGACAATTATTGCGTGAAATTCGTTAGTTAAATTTATGAACGTTTCCGAGCAGGATACAGTCGATTGAGTTACATTGTTTCTATGGGTCGTTGAGGTGCCGAAATAGTCTAGATCGCTTGGAAATGACCCGCAAGTCATGATTATGATAATTTGTTCGTGAAATTCGACAATAAAATTTTTGACCGCTTCTGCGCACGATACATTCGATTGAATAACATTGATTCTATGGGTCGTTGAGGGGTCAACATAGTCTAGATCGCTTGGAAATGACCTGCAAGACGCGATTATGACAATTATTGCGTGAAATTCGATAGTTAAATTTTTGAACGTTTCCGAGCAGGATACAGTCGATTGAGTTACATTGTTTCTATGGGTCGTTGAGGTGCCGAAATAGTCTAGATCGCTTGGAAATAACCTGCAAGACACGATTATGACAATTATTTCGTGAACTTCGATAGCTAAATTTTGGAAAGTTTCCGCGCAGGAAACAGTCGATTGAATAACTTTGTTTCTATGGGTTGTTGAGGGTCGAAATAGTCTAGATCGCTTGGAAATGACCTGCAAGACACGATTATGACAATTATTTCGTGAAATTCGATAGTTAAATTTTTGACCGCTTCCGCGCACGAAACAGTCGATTGAATAACATTGTTTCTATGGGTCGTTGAGGTGTCGAAATAGTCTAGATCGCTTGAAAATGACCTGCAAGACGCGATTATGACAATTATTTGGTGAAATTCGATAGTTAAATTTTTGAACGTTTCCGAGCAGGAAACAGTCGATTACATAAAATTGCTATTAAGGGATTTGTAAGGTTGGAAATAGTCTAGATCACTTGGAAAAGACCTATTAATCACGATTATGACAATTATTTCGTGAAATTCGATAGTTAAATTTTTGACCGCTTCCGCGCACGATACATTCGATTGAATAACATTGATTCTACGGGTCGTTGAGGTGTCGAAATAGTCTCGATCGCTTGGAAATGACCTGGAAGACGCGATTATGACAATTATTTGGTGAAATTCGATAGTTAAATTTTTGAACGTTTCCGCGCAGGAAACACTCGATTGAGTTACATTGGTTCTATGGGTCGTTGAGGTGTCGAAATAGTCTAGATCGCTTGGAAATGACCAGCAAGACATGATAATGATAATTTGTTCGTGAAATTCGACAATAAAATTTTGGAACGTTTCCGCGCAGAAATCATTCAATTGCATAACTTTGTTTCTATGGGTCGTTGAGGGGTCAACATAGTCTAGATCGCTTGGAAATGACCTGCAAGACGCGATTATGACAATTATTTGGTGAAATTCGATAGTTAAATTTTTGAACGTTTCCGAGCAGGATACAGTCGATTGAGTTACATTGTTTCTATGGGTCGTTGAGGTGTCGAAATAGTCTAGATCGCTTGGAAATGACCTGCAAGACACGATTATGACAATTATTTCGTGAAATTCGATAGTTAAATTTTTGAACGTTTCCGCGCAGGAAACAGTCGATTGAGTTACATTGTTTCTATGGGTCGTTGAGGTGTCGAAATAGTCTAGATCGCTTGGAAATGACCTGCAAGACACGATTATGACAATTATTTGGTGAAATTCGATAGTTAAATTTTTGAACGTTTCCGAGCAGGAAACAGTCGATTACATAAAATTGCTATTAAGGGATTTGTAAGGTTGGAAATAGTCTAGATCACTTGGAAAAGACCTATTAATCACGATTATGACAATTATTTCGTGAAATTCGATAGTTAAATTTTTGAACGTTTCCGAGCAGGAAACAGTCGATTACATAAAATTGCTATTAAGGGATTTGTAAGGTTGGAAATAGTCTAGATCACTTGGAAAAGACCTATTAATCACGATTATGACAATTATTTCGTGAAATTCGATAGTTAAATTTTTGACCGCTTCCGCGCACGATACATTCGATTGAATAACATTGATTCTACGGGTCGTTGAGGTGTCGAAATAGTCTCGATCGCTTGGAAATGACCTGGAAGACGCGATTATGACAATTATTTGGTGAAATTCGATAGTTAAATTTTTGAACGTTTCCGCGCAGGAAACACTCGATTGAGTTACATTGGTTCTATGGGTCGTTGAGGTGTCGAAATAGTCTAGATCGCTTGGAAATGACCAGCAAGACATGATAATGATAATTTGTTCGTGAAATTCGACAATAAAATTTTGGAACGTTTCCGCGCAGAAATCATTCAATTGCATAACTTTGTTTCTATGGGTCGTTGAGGGGTCAACATAGTCTAGATCGCTTGGAAATGACCTGCAAGACGCGATTATGACAATTATTTGCGTGAAATTCGATAGTTAAATTTTTGAACGTTTCCGAGCAGGATACAGTCGATTGAGTTACATTGTTTCTATGGGTCGTTGAGGTGCCGAAATAGTCTAGATCGCTTGGAAATAACCTGCAAGACACGATTATGACAATTATTTCGTGAAATTCGATAGTTAAATTTTGAACGTTTCCGCGCAGGAAACAGTCGATTGAATAACATTGTTTCTATGGGTCGTTGAGGTGTCGAAATAGTCTAGATCGCTTGGAAATGACCTGCAAGACGCGATTATGACAATTATTTGGTGAAATTCGATAGTTAAATTTTTGAACGTTTCCGCGCAGGAAACAGTCGATTGAATAACATTGTTTCTATGGGTCGTTGAGGTGTCGAAATAGTCTAGATCGCTTGGAAATGACCTGCAAGACGCGATTATGACAATTATTTGGTGAAATTCGATAGTTAAATTTTTGAACGTTTCCGAGCAGGAAACAGTCGATTACATAAAATTGCTTCTATGGATCGTTGAGGTTGTCGAAATAGTCTAGATCGCTTGGAAAAGACCTGCTAATCACGATTATGACAATTATTTCGTGAAATTCGATAGTTAAATTTTTGACCGTTTCCGCGCACGAAACATTCGATTGAATAACATTGTTTCTATGGGTCGTTGAGGTGTCGAAATAGTCTAGATCGCTTGGAAATGACCTGCAAGACGCGATTATGACAATTATTTGGTGAAATTCGATAGTTAAATTTTTGAACGTTTCCGCGCAGGAAACAGTCGATTGAGTTACATTGGTTCTATGGGTCGTTGAGGTGTCGAAATAGTCTAGATCGCTTGGAAATGACCTGCAAGACGCGATTATGACAATTATTTGGTGAAATTCGATAGTTAAATTTTTGAACGTTTCCGAGCAGGATACAGTCGATTGAGTTACATTGTTTCTATGGGTCGTTGAGGTGCCGAAATAGTCTAGATCGCTTGGAAATGACCTGCAAGACCCAATTATGACAATTATTGCGTGAAATTCGTTAGTTAAATTTATGAACGTTTCCGAGCAGGATACAGTCGATTGAGTTACATTGTTTCTATGGGTCGTTGAGGTGCCGAAATAGTCTAGATCGCTTGGAAATGACCCGCAAGTCATGATTATGATAATTTGTTCGTGAAATTCGACAATAAAATTTTTGACCGCTTCCGCGCACGAAACAGTCGATTGAATAACATTGTTTCTATGGGTCGTTGAGGTGTCGAAATAGTCTAGATCGCTTGAAAATGACCTGCAAGACGCGATTATGACAATTATTTGGTGAAATTCGATAGTTAAATTTTTGAACGTTTCCGAGCAGGAAACAGTCGATTACATAAAATTGCTATTAAGGGATTTGTAAGGTTGGAAATAGTCTAGATCACTTGGAAAAGACCTATTAATCACGATTATGACAATTATTTCGTGAAATTCGATAGTTAAATTTTTGACCGCTTCCGCGCACGATACATTCGATTGAATAACATTGATTCTACGGGTCGTTGAGGTGTCGAAATAGTCTCGATCGCTTGGAAATGACCTGGAAGACGCGATTATGACAATTATTTGGTGAAATTCGATAGTTAAATTTTTGAACGTTTCCGCGCAGGAAACACTCGATTGAGTTACATTGGTTCTATGGGTCGTTGAGGTGTCGAAATAGTCTAGATCGCTTGGAAATGACCAGCAAGACATGATAATGATAATTTGTTCGTGAAATTCGACAATAAAATTTTGGAACGTTTCCGCGCAGAAATCATTCAATTGCATAACTTTGTTTCTATGGGTCGTTGAGGGGTCAACATAGTCTAGATCGCTTGAAATGACCTGCAAGACGCGATTATGACAATTATTGCGTGAAATTCGATAGTTAAATTTTTGAACGTTTCCGAGCAGGATACAGTCGATTGAGTTACATTGTTTCTATGGGTCGTTGAGGTGCCGAAATAGTCTAGATCGCTTGGAAATAACCTGCAAGACACGATTATGACAATTATTTCGTGAACTTCGATAGCTAAATTTTGGAAAGTTTCCGCGCAGGAAACAGTCGATTGAATAACTTTGTTTCTATGGGTTGTTGAGGGTCGAAATAGTCTAGATCCTTGGAAATGACCTGCAAGACACGATTATGACAATTATTTCGTGAAATTCGATAGTTAAATTTTTGACCGCTTCCGCGCACGAAACATTCGATTGAATAACATTGTTTCTATGGTCGTTGAGGTGTCGAAATAGTCTAGATCGCTTGGAAATGACCTGCAAGACGCGATTATGACAATTATTTGGTGAAATTCGATAGTTAAATTTTTGAACGTTTCCGCGCAGGAAACAGTCGATTGCATAACATTGTTTCTATGGGTTGTTGAGGTGTCGAAATAGTCTAGATCGCTTGGAAATGACCTGCAAGACACGATTATGACAATTATTTCGTGAAATTCGATAGTTAAATTTTTGACCGTTTCCGCGCACGAAACATTCGATTGAATAACATTGTTTCTATGGGTCGTTGAGGTGTCGAAATAGTCTAGATCGCTTGGAAATGACCTGCAAGACGCGATTATGACAATTATTTGGTGAAATTCGATAGTTAAATTTTTGAACGTTTCCGCGCAGGAAACAGTCGATTACATAAAATTGCTATTAAGGGATTTGTAAGGTTGGAAATAGTCTAGATCACTTGGAAAAGACCTATTAATCACGATTATGACAATTATTTCGTGAAATTCGATAGTTAAATTTTTGACCGTTTCCGCGCACGAAACAGTCGATTGAATAACATTGTTTCTATGGGTCGTTGAGGTGTCGAAATAGTCTAGATCGCTTGGAAATGACCTGCAAGACGCGATTATGACAATTATTTGGTGAAATTCGATAGTTAAATTTTTGAACGTTTCCGCGCAGGAAACAGTCGATTGAGTTACATTGGTTCTATGGGTCGTTGAGGTGTCGAAATAGTCTAGATCGCTTGGAAATGACCAGCAAGACATGATAATGATAATTTGTTCGTGAAATTCGACAATAAAATTTTGGAACGTTTCCGCGCAGAAATCATTCAATTGCATAACTTTGTTTCTATGGGTCGTTGAGGGTCAACATAGTCTAGATCGCTTGGAAATGACCTGCAAGACGCGATTATGACAATTATTTGCGTGAAATTCGATAGTTAAATTTTTGAACGTTTCCGCGCAGGATACAGTCGATTGAGTTACATTGTTTCTATGGGTCGTTGAGGTGCCGAAATAGTCTAGATCGCTTGGAAATAACGCAAGACACGATTATGACAATTATTTCGTGAAATTCGATAGCTAAATTTTGAAAGTTTCCGCGCAGGAAACAGTCGATTGAATAACTTTGTTTCTATGGGTTGTTGAGGGGTCAAATAGTCTAGATCGCTTGGAAATGACCTGCAAGACACGATTATGACAATTATTTGGTGAAATTCGATAGTTAAATTTTTGACCGCTTCCGCGCACGATACATTCGATTGAATAACATTGTTTCTATGGGTCGTTGAGGTGTCGAAATAGTCTAGATCGCTTGGAAATGACCTGCAAGACGCGATTATGACAATTATTTGGTGAAATTCGATAGTTAAATTTTTGAACGTTTCCGCGCAGGAAACAGTCGATTGCATAACATTGTTTCTATGGGTTGTTGAGGTGTCGAAATAGTCTAGATCGCTTGGAAATGACCTGCAAGACACGATTATGACAATTATTTCGTGAAATTCGATAGTTAAATTTTTGACCGCTTCCGCGCACGATACATTCGATTGAATAACATTGATTCTATGGGTCGTTGAGGTGTCGAAATAGTCTAGATCGCTTGGAAATGACCTGCAAGACGCGATTATGACAATTATTTGGTGAAATTCGATAGTTAAATTTTTGAACGTTTCCGCGCAGGAAACAGTCGATTGCATAACTTTGTTTCTATGGGTTGTTGAGGGTCGAAATAGTCTAGATCCTTGGAAATGACCTGCAAGACACGATTATGACAATTATTTCGTGAAATTCGATAGTTAAATTTTTGAACGCTTCCGCGCACGAAACAGTCGATTGAATAACTTTGTTTCTATGGGTCGTTGAGGGTCGAAATAGTCTAGATCGCTTGGAAATGACCTGCAAGACGCGATTATGACAATTATTTGCGTGAAATTCGATAGTTAAATTTTTGAACGTTTCCGAGCAGGAAACAGTCGATTGAGTTACATTGTTTCTATGGGTCGTTGAGGTGTCGAAATAGTCTAGATCGCTTGGAAATGACCTGCAAGACACGATTATGACAATTATTTCGTGAAATTCGATAGTTAAAATTTTTGACCGTTTCCGCGCACGAAACAGTCGATTGAATAACATTGATTCTATGGGTCGTTGAGGTGTCGAAATAGTCTAGATCGCTTGAAATGACCTGCAAGACGCGATTATGACAATTATTTGCGTGAAATTCGATAGTTAAATTTTTGAACGTTTCCGCGCAGGAAACAGTCGATTGAATAACATTGTTTCTATGGGTCGTTGAGGTGTCGAAATAGTCTAGATCGCTTGGAAATGACCTGCAAGACACGATTATGACAATTATTTGGTGAAATTCGATAGTTAAATTTTTGAACGTTTCCGCGCAGGAAACAGTCGATTGAGTTACATTGGTTCTATGGGTCGTTGAGGTGTCGAAATAGTCTAGATCGCTTGGAAATGACCAGCAAGACATGATAATGATAATTTGTTCGTGAAATTCGACAATAAAATTTTGGAACGTTTCCGCGCAGAAATCATTCAATTGCATAACTTTGTTTCTATGGGTCGTTGAGGGGTCAACATAGTCTAGATCGCTTGGAAATGACCTGCAAGACGCGATTATGACAATTATTGCGTGAAATTCGATAGTTAAATTTTTGAACGTTTCCGAGCAGGATACAGTCGATTGAGTTACATTGTTTCTATGGGTCGTTGAGGTGCCGAAATAGTCTAGATCGCTTGGAAATAACCTGCAAGACACGATTATGACAATTATTTCGTGAACTTCGATAGCTAAATTTTTGAAAGTTTCCGCGCAGGAAACAGTCGATTGAATAACTTTGTTTGAAATAGTCTAGATCGCTTGGAAATGACCTGCAAGACGCGATTATGACAATTATTTGGTGAAATTCGATAGTTAAATTTTTGAACGTTTCC
>NW_027423765.1:0-40000 GCF_013202065.1 Cotesia typhae
TTCGGAACAGAGGTGGCAATACACGGTACTGAGCAGTTACTGCCGTGCGTACAGAGGTCATTCAACAGCTGCAAACAGACAAACACGCAGACAAAGACACACACACACACACACACACACGTATGTGTGTGAGAAGCGTAAATCCGACCGAGCAACCTCCACGTGGTACGCTTTGGGTAACGCTAATGCCGGCGGTAAAACAACAGTCGAAAAAATTGAGAAAATTTCGAAAAAATTTTCGAAAAAATTGAAATTTTTTTTTCAAATTTCTTGAAAAATCAATCTCTTTGATCGAAAAATAAAGAATTTTGAAAAAAATTTTTTTCAATGGAAAATGAATAAAAATCACAAAATTGCTCATAATGGTGATTTTTGCGAAAACACAGAATTTGAAGCTTCTGGGCACTATGAACAAAAAATCGCAGCGCTTTGAATTTCTTAGGGATTTTAGGAGACACTTTGAAGTTAGAAAATTACCAACGATATCCTTCGTTCATCCATTTTATCCAAAGTTATACCAAGTTATCCAAATATCCTTAATTATGCGAATTTTTGTCTTTTTTTCAGTCCGAGTTTTCAATTCAAAAAAAATTTTTTCTTCAAAAGCGGTTTACGTTTTCTTATAGAGAATATTGTGTAGTTTTCAAAACCCTCCTTCGATTTCCTATACGGTCATTATTTCCAGAGTTATTGATTTCCAAAGTCAAAAAAACTTTTTTGCTTTGATTGACGATAACTCCGCGGCAAATTATCGTACAGGCTTTTGATTACGTCAAATTAAAGGGTATTAAATTAACTAAAAGAGCTTTTAAACGAAACAATCGAAAAAATTTTTTTGAAGCCCGTAGACCTTTTTAAGACGAAAAAATTTCGAAAAATTTTTTTCAGTAGTTTTCTTAGGATTTCTCCAGACCTGACGATGACAAAAAATTTTCATGGTCATATCTAAAAACTAGACACTTGGAGCTCAATTTGCTTTTTTTTTTTTTTCTGTGCGATCATTTTTCTCGGAGTTACAGCTCGCTGAAAATCACCAAAAATTTGGAATTTTTTTATATCCCTTAATTTTTGTGACTAGTGTATATATATATATATATATATATATATATATATATATATATATATATATATATATATATATATATATATATATATATCTTATCAGCTCTAATTATATAATATATGATTTCATACATTGTTATGTTTATAGATTCACATCAGTGAAGTATACTCAACTAATTAAAAACACTGCTTACTGGATTAATATTAGATTCAGTCAGTGTGGCCAGATCGTGCGATTTTTTTACCCCCACTTTGTACCGCTTTCAATGTAGTCAGATGAGAGTGTCCTACAAAGTGGGGGTAAGAAAAGAGCACGTTCTGGCCACACTGGATTCAGTGCAAAAATCCGTTTCTAAAATTTTTTTCAGATTTTTAGTCAAAATAACTGTCCATATGGTGGTCTGGTGAAAACATCTGAAATAACATAAAATTTTTTAATTCAATTTTTTTTTAGTTCCGTCATTAAGCTTTCATGAAGAAACTTGCTAGTGCTTCGTTTAATTGTAATTAACACATTTTGATTAGCAATCACACCGCATTTTCTCAATTTAGTCGGCCATATGTTTTATTTTTTAGTCAACTCAATTTTCGCAGTGACTCCACTACAGAGTCAACGTATGCAGGCGTATTAACTTGTAAGCAGATTGCATAACCGAACACGAGAGGGCGTTTTATTGAAATCATAAACGATGTGCGGAGAATTTAAAAATTTCAAATAAAATACGTATGCAATGTTGATTTTACCTAACTTTTGTTAAACGTATCATGAAATAATATTTCATTAATTACATTTATTCATTTTATAGGTTGACTTACTTATAAATGTTGAAACATTAAAAGGATGTTCATGTATCCTGAAAAAATTTGGGGTACTCAATGACGCGCGCCAAGTACGATAAAAAATTTCTTTCTTAATTTTTAAATTTTTAACAAATTTTTTTTCAATTTTTTCAACATTATAACGGTTTCTTGGTATTTTTATGTATTTAACTTTTTTTGTAGAGAATGAAAATCATTGTAACGAGTCTAATTTTTTTTGTAAAGTGCAAATGTTATTGAGATGAGTTTTATGAACGTGGACTTGGTGCAATTTTTTACAGTGAAACTGTTTTTGTTCGGATTTCATTTCTTTTTGTTAAGTGTGATTTTTTGCTCGCCTCTTAATACATTCTTAATTTTAAAATTTAACTTTTCCCGCGCAAAATTATAAATATGTAAATAAATTAATTAATGCAGGTAAAGCTATTGTGATATAAATGGTTATTTGTTCATTAATTTTGAAAATCAAATCCTAACACAAAAATTGAAATTCTGTTTCTCTCATAGTAGCTAGTAGCATTAAAAAACTTAACGTGACTGACCCGTGTAAACTCCTCGGTTTAAATCAATTAACTAGCTTATTAATGGGGATTTTACATTTTTATGTATATATAGTTAAAGTTTAACATTTTCTTGAATTAAAAAAGTTGATAATCTAGATTTAATACTCTAATACCCATTAATTTAATAATAACAATAATTATTTTGGTAATGATAAACAATGATAATGATACTTTTAACATCAATTTATCATTACCGATATAATGAATTTCATTTTATAATGATTATTATTGTTATTGTTGCTATGACATTATTGTTAATAAAGGGGATAATGCATCATACGCATAATTGTAATACCTACGGCCTCAAAATTTCAATTATTTGAAACCCGCTCGATTGAATAACAATGCCACCTATAGGCAACGACTACAATGTCATAGAATGTGTATACTATCCAATGAGAATTGCCTAAATCTTGAACTGCTGGTCTGCAGGAAGATAGTGAAACTCAAACAATCTTTAGCCTGTTGTGTATTTAGTCTAGTTAATAAATGAAATTCAATAGAAAGAATAGGTTTGAAAACCATACACATATAAAGTTGTTTGATAGTTTGTTCTAGAAATTTTGTATTTATAAAGTATTTTAACATTCTTAATTTCAAAATGAAATTTTTCCCGCGCAAAATTGAAAGTTCATAAATGAATAAATTAATGCAGACAAAGCTATTCCAATATGATAGGTTGTTTTTTGTTAATTTTGATAATCAAATCCTAATAAAAACTTTGAAATTCTGTTTCTCTCATAGTAGCTAGTAGCATTAAAAAACTTAACGGACTGATCCACGTAAACTCCGCGGTTAAAAACGATTAACTATCTTATTAATAGGGATTTTACATTTTTATTTATATACAGTAAAAATTTTAACATTTTTTTGAATTAAAAAAGTTGTTGATGTGACCCAGATGTCGGAAAAAGGGTCTAGAGCGCGGAAGAAGGGACTGAGTCGGAGAGAGAGGGCCGATGGCTAGTACGGGACAGCTGAGGAGTAGGGCACGGAAGAAGGGACAAGGAGGGGAACAACGGCAGCTACCTACTCTTCGTCATTTATGTTCGCCTGATACTTCAACGGGCGTATTTTCCGTAGAAATTATTAATTAACATTGTAAATACTCCGTTTTTCTTTATTAAGTTGTTGTTTAAGAGTGCAGTATTATTACCCTAATTATTAATTATGATAATTTACCAAAGATGCGTGAAAATATTATTTAGTTAAGTTAGATTGGATTATAAATATTCAAAACTATTTTTTTGTTGAGTTAATATCGTTTTGTTTAAAACAATTAATGTTTAATAGTTTAGTTACCAAGGAAGAATATCTAGACAGTTTAATTATTATTTTAGTTATAAAAGTATTATTTTGTTTACGACGACTGTGATTATATTTCTTTAGTTGAAATTTACTGAAAGGAAATTAAATTAATTATGTTGAAAACAAATTGTTGTAAATTTATAAAAGAAATTATTCTAAGTCCCAAGCCGATTTAGTATGGGAAAACGGCGAATGGATATAGAAGGAAAGAAATGACGATTATTATTTAAAAGAAAAATATTTATAAACGAAATTATTCTAAGTCCCTAGTAAATTTTAGTATGAGAACGTATTCTTTTGAATTTGTGTGTAATCTGTTGATATATGATTTTCAAAACTCAGAATTTGACGATACGAGTGGATATAGAATGAGGGAATTGCCAATTAAATTGCTAGTTTGTAAATAACGTGTAGAGGGCAAAAACGATTATTCTGGTTCGCTGTAAGTGACTATTGGAAAAACTGATAAAAGCGAAAATTGGCGATCGGAAAGAAGAGTCTTGTGAAAGAGTGTTATTGAGGGAATACTCTTCTACCAATAACAGCTGGAGGGACATTACCTTGGTTCGTCTAGAACACTGGTAAGCACCTCTTGAACTCTCAACAAGATTTTGACTTCCCGGATTTTTGACCCTCTGTCAAAAATCCGGTAGGTAATCACAAGCCGTGTAGGTGGGAGCGGAGAGGACACTCTCCATCCGCTCTCGGGGTAGAGATTTAGGCCCAGGGGTGACGGCTAGTCTCCTGGGAAGTGGGTAACCAGCTTTTGGAATATTAGCTCGCGATTTTGACGCTCACGAGAGTGAGAATGCGTGAGAGTTTGTTTGTACGGACCAGTTTTGATTAAGCCTTGATACGCGTGCGTTGACCGACGTCATTTTGTTGTATTATTGTCGTTAGATTTAGTCGTTGAGGTTTGATAACCAAAAATTGTACTACGATAGTTTGTATTTTTTATTGTAACCTTTTTCGCTAACCTATTGAATTGATTTTGATAATTAAATGAATATTTTGTTTCTCTATCATAACCTGTTGACATTTTGAGTTTATTTATTTAGACGTAGTTATTTATAGTTTTATTTATAAGTAACTGAGTTCTGCTGGTTTTATTTCGGATCGTGTATTGTTGTTTAACCCCCCTTTTGCCCTGGACTCCGGTGAGCTTCAGATTCGAGCGAGGGGGCGTTTTGTGTCGCAGTATCGTACATAAATGTTCAGCATTTATTCCTCAAAAGAACAAACACTCAAAAATTACCCGTTACATTGATTTGGATTTAATACTCTAATACACATTAATTTAATAATAACAGTAATTCATTCAGAAATAATATTGATAATGATATTTTTAACATCAATTTGGTATTACCGATATAATTGATTTCAGTCTTATAATTTTTATTATTAGTGTTATTGTTATTATGACATTGTTGTAAGTGAATGATACAATATACCATGCGCATAATTGTATGACTTTTTACCTAAAGATTACAATTATTTGAAATCCGATTGATTGGATAACAATGCCACCTATCGGCAACGACCACAAAATCATAGAATGGTACACTATCCAATAGGAATAGCCTAGATTTTGAACTGCTGGCTTGCCCGAAGATAGTAAAACTCAAACAATGTTTAGCCTGTTATCTATTTAGTTAAGTTAATCAATTAAATTTAATAAGAAAAATATGTTTAAAAACATACTCATTTGAAGTCGTTGAGTGTTTTTTTCGAGAAATTTTGTATTTATAAAATATTTTTACATTCTTAATTTTAAAATTAGATTTTTTCCCGCCCAAAATTAATAATTGATCAATGAATAAATTACTGCAGGCAAAGCTATTGTCATATGAAAGGTTGTTAGTTCGTTAATTTTGAAAATCAAATCTTTGAAAAAATATTAAAATTCTGTTTCTCTTATAGTAGCTAGTAACATTAAAAAACGTAACCTAACTGACCTGGGTGAATTCCTCGGTTTAAACTGATTAACTAAATTATCAACGGGGATTTTACATTTTTTATGCATATACAGTAAAAATTTTTGAACTTTTGTTAAATTCAAAGAATCATTAATTAAGATCCAATATTCCAATACACATTAATTTAATTATAACGGTAATTATTTTAGTAGTATTCATGATAATGATAGATATTAATGTTACTTTTATTTCTAACATCAATTTATTATTACCGATATTATTAATTTCAGTCTTTTACTTATTGTTATTCTGAGATATTGTTGTTAATAAATGACACAATGCATCATTCGCATAATTATAAGATTTTTCACCTAAAGATTACAATATTTGAAACCTACTTGATTGAATAACAATGCCACCTATCGGCAACAACCACAAAATCATAGAATGGTACACTATCCAATGGGAATAAACTCTGATTATGATTGTTCATGTACAAAAACCTTTGTTCCAACTTCAAATTGTTTATTTCTTGTTTAATTAACATTTTTAATTAGCTGAATATTTGTATTCTAAATATTTGCGCTGCGCCTGCGTCAACTTTACGTTTAGACTTTCAGCGCGGACTTATGAAAATTATATTGACCAGCACAGTAATTAGAGTAAGTGTATTTTTCTTGTAATTTCAATTATAGAGGTCACAGGACAAAAGGGCAACGTGTAGTTTTTAATCATTTTAAAATAAGTTTCATTTTAATAAAGTATTGAAATTTTTTGTCATTTGTTATGGATTTCTTTTTTTTTTTTTTTTAATAGTTCGTAGTATTCATGGAAATAGAATTAATGAATATAAAAAAAAATATATACATGCATTGATTAACAATTCTCTCGATATTTTTTAAAAAATTTAAAATGAAATAAATATTTATTAGTTATTTATTTATTCACTTAATGAGATTGATTTTGGCTGACGTCTAACAATTTTTACCTTCCCGCTAAGAAAATTGAAAATTTTCAAAAATCGGGAAGTTATTGGTTTCACCCCGTTTTTCGAAAATCGAGTTCTCATCAGATCTTGACGCTTTGAGGTCCTAGAAAGCTTCCCTGACTATTCCCGCGATGATGTGTGTGTGTGCGCGCGCGCGCGCGTGTGTGTGTGTGTGTGTGTGTGTGTGTGTGTGTGTGTGACTGTGTGGCTCGCTTATATCTTTTTAACGACTTAACCGATCGGAACGAACTAAACGGCGTTCTAAAGAGTTCCCGCGAACTTAGATTTCCTGAGAATTTGAACCGATTTGGACAGATAGAATTTAAGAAATCTTGAAAAATCTCAAAAAAAATAAGAAAACAATGATTTTTGAAAGTGGTTTTTTTGGAATATCTTTTGAACGGCTCTATCGATCAACTTTAAAAACTAATTAATTCGCTCTTGAGCTTGAAAAATCACGCCGATCGTCGCCAATCCGGTCAAAATCGGTTCATTCGTTCGAGAGATATCGTGAACGGAAGAAAATCATAAAACGTGTTTTTTTTATATAACTTCGTCATTTTTTCTCGGATCGTTTTTGATGATGTACAATAATTTTAGAGCTTAGAAAATCGCGTCGATCGCCGCAAAAAACGGGGAAATCGGTTGATTGGTTCGATAGATATCCTCGATAAAATATTTGGAAACAAGTGTTTTTTTAACATAATTCCGGCATTTTTTGGAATAGGTTTTAAACAGCTGATGATCAGCTGTTGAAGAGATGATGATCAACTCCAAAAACTAATCTGCCCTTAAGCTCAAAAAACCACATCGATCGCCACTAAGCTGGACAAAATTGATTGTTTCGTTCAAGAGATATCATGAACAAAAAATTTCAAAATAAATGTTTTTTTTTTTATACAACTCGAAAATTTTTCAACAAATTTTCAACAAATTTCTTCTATTGTTCCGAATCCTCCAAAAAATTTGGAACACTACATCAATCACGATCAACCATTGAAAAATCGATAAATTCGTTCGAAAATATAAATTTTCCGAAACACTAAAGAAGTGTGATTTCTTAGAATTATCTAATTACTATACAGATTGATATTTGCGTTAATACAACTAATTTAAAATTGGTTTTTTTCCTTTTATTTTCGTTCGTAATTAATGAATTTTATGTTAAGTCGACTTTTCATTATTAAATTTGAAGTGTTTGAAATTGTGGTATAATAAAAAAACCGACATTGAATACGATTTTCAAACGAAAATAAATGATTTTATTACAATACATAATCGTTAAAGAAATTTCAATAGAAAATAGCATTATATGTATTGTATCTGATCAAAAATTAATTGAAAACAAATGGAAATCAAAAAGAGCTAAATAAAATTTTCAAATTAAAAAATTTATCAACATTAGAATATCTGTACAATTGGAACTTATTCAGGCCAGTAAATTTTGCTATAACTGAAAACTCAAATTTTTTCCAAAAATTAATTTTGGCAGATGGCTGTTAAACAAATAAATCGATTAATTCACAAAACTTGTAAGCTTATGACCTTACAAAATAAAATTGATAGCAAATAAACCCGTTAAAAATTAATCGATTCGGAACATAAACAGTGTTAAAGATAAATTTGCATTAAGCGTTTTTTACGACTTGCGAATGATTCTCTATACCTTATAAAAATACTTTTCTAAATTTGAGTTTGAAAATTCGAAAAATAGCGTTTATCGAAACATCTACCTGACTTTCGAGCTCGAAGGGCTCAAAAGAATAGAACCGCTATTTCTATGATCTCAGAGAGCTCAAAAAAATTACATTTTTGAGCTCGAAGAGCTCAAAAACGTAATAAGTGCAATTAAGAGGTACGGAATTAGCGGGAAGTTGCAGGGATGGCCTTCAGGATCAACCGTATTTCAGATTTTTTTTTCTGTGTTGTTACTATATGTTTCGTCGACGATATCTCTCGAAACAATGAACCAATTTTTCCATTCTTGACGGTGACTGACGCAGTCTTTTTAGCTCAATGACAGATTAGTTTTTAAAACCGATCGGTTAAGCCGTTTCAAAGTTATGCCGAAGGAACGACATTTAAAAAAAATTTCTGTCTAATTTTTTTTGAGATTTCTCAAAATTTCTCAAAATCTATTGGTCCTGATCGATTCAAATTCATAGAAAATCTCGGTTCGATGAAGCTCTTTAGAACTCTGCTTGGTAGATTCAGATCGGTTCAATCGTTCAAAACTTAGAAACGATTCACACACACACACACACACACACACACACACACACACACACACACACACACACACACACACACATATATATATATATATATATATATATATATATATATATATATATATATATATATATATATATATATATATATATATATATATATATATATATATATATATATATATATATATATATATATATATATATATATATATATATATATATATATATATATATATATATATATATATATATATTAGGGTGGGTCAAAAAAATCAACTATTTTTTTTTTTACAATTAATACGGAAAAATGGGTTACTAGGCACCTTAAAAAAATTCTCACCAAATATGAACTCTTAATTTTAATAGGAAGATCCTCCGCGTCGCAGTTTTTCATTTTTTTCTCAGTCCAATAGAAAAAAATTCATTCCTCATCATTAATTGGTTGTACAGAAAAAATTTTTTTAAGAATTTTGTAGGAAATTTAATGCTCTACAAAAAAGGTATCTCATGTTTTTTCCGTAAACCTCACCATTTCACTATTATTGAAGATTTAAGATTGATTATTTTAAGTCAAATGTCACTTTTGTTTATGAATTTTATAACTCGACAAGAAATGGCTATTATTGAATGGGCAATAGAAATTTTTGTAGCAAATTAACTGCTCTATAAAAATGGTATCTTATGTTTTGGCGATTAAATTAATCGTTCAAAAGATATTCATCATCAAACTTTCATGTATATCGATTTTAAGAGTTTTTGATTAAATAATCGAAAAATTTCAATTTAATCTATCAGTTTGGAGAAAATTCACACGAAAAAAATTTTTTTTTCATCAACTGAGAAACTTCAAAATGTTTTTCAAGCTTTTTTTTATGTGTAAGTATTTTTATCTACGTTTAAAAAAATAAATTGTACATTATTTATCGCTTAGTTATCGCTTATTTATCAATAAAAAAAGCAAAGTTTTCATTATAAATATATTATGATTTCAGTTTTAGAGAAAAAAATGTCCAATTAGTTATAAGAAAGTTTTTTATTTCAATTTTCAACTGAGCTATTTATTTTCCAACAATTTTTTGTTGCAAGTAGGGTAGTTTTTTCGATGCTCTTTCACGACTTGCAATAAAAATTGAAATTGCTCTTCGTCTTTCGTTAAGCATTGGTTATATTCACTTACTAATGCGACACCTCGCTCTGCCACATCATTAACAACTTTCAATTGTGCGAAAAATTCTTTATTTTCATTATAACTCTCATCAGTAGACCATAAATCAATATTTTTGTCAAGAAAATCATACGGCAGATCAAAGATCTCAAAAAGTTTTAATGACTTCTTAGAAACAAAGTCACTTATATTTTTTTGCAGAATTAAATGTAAATTTTTTCTATCAATAATAAATCTTCTTGCTTTAGAATCTGTACCTTCGCGAGTCTTAACAGCTTCGACAATATTATTCTTTATGTTTAATGGAACGGTATCATCAAAAAGTGATAAAATAGCAAGTTCCTCACTTAAGTACCATAAATGTGAAGTCATTTTTTCACATGTAGCCAAGGAAATTAAAGAATTAATTTTACTGTACTCAATTAAATTTTTATAAACTCTAAGTCGTGATTAGCAGCAGAAGTCGTAGAAGTTGATGAAAACCAAGCTTTTACATACACCATAACTTTGAAAATACAAAATTGTCGAAGACCATCCAATTCTTTCTTAGAAAGGTCAAATTCATCTCTAAAAATAAACATTTTTAGGCAATAAATTGCCTTTGCCATCCATCTTGCATGATGAACTGCACCAGGACGCTTGAAGAAAACTTGCTCTCGTGGCATTTCTCCCAGAAAAATTAATGACAATTCCAATATTTCTTTATAGTCATCTCGGGGTTGCGATAACTACCAAAAGTAATCAATTATTCGTAAAAATCAAAAATTATCCTCTACACTTAAAATTGTATTTAAATAATACCTGTAAGTATCGCTTAATAAATGAAGATAGATTATTTTTTCATTCGTAATAATAATATTAGCAACAATACTATCTTCAACACCAGATTTATACTTCGTTTTATCGAATGTGTCCCAAAATTTTTTGAATCTGCCAAATATTGGAACATTTGGTCCGGATGATACTGGCCAATAGACTTCGAATGCACTCCTTAAAATGATCTCATAAATATGATGGCGACATGGTAACCAAATTAATTCTTTTCCTAAGGCCTTTTCAATTTCTTTACATGTACCATGATGGATTCCTGTATAGTAAAAATAGATAATTACACTTTAAGTTCTGTATTTAATAAAAATTGTAACGCATATTCAAAATCTATAAATAAATAAAGAATTATAACTAATGGGCACGTGTCGAAAATTTAATTAATGTATGAAAACAATTCAACTAGAACGATGAAAATAAAATTTTCTTTTAAATATTTTATCATTGATTAGTTACCCGTATTAACCGCAGTCGTGTCAAAACACATCGCTTTGATGTAACTAATAATACCCCATTGATTTAACGTTGACAAGATGGTTGCTGTTTGATTTTCTGCCGATCCACTATTCATTTTTGGAACTCCAAGTAACTGCTCAGTACCAAAAGCAGTCAAAACAATCGGTAATCGATCCACTAATTTCGATTCAGAAATGTCATTCAGTATTTTCCCATCCCAATGCACGACATATTTATCATGAGCTTTGAAGTTATCTTTTAGTCCTATAACAATGTCTTTTCGTAAGAGCATGCGAGTTCGTTGAATTGTTCGATAACTCAGAGTTGTATCTTCTACATTAACACCAACACTTGATAGAACTGGAGCAATAATGAACATCGCATTTCTACTACTAACATTAGCTCTGTCGAGTGCTGAGATAAGCTCTGGAGTTAGAATATTTATTTTTGCTCGTGTTGTCGGTATTTGAGGCACATACTCTAAATCTGAACCGAAATTTGTAGCTTGACTTAATGTAAGGGTTGAAGATGACTCTGATTCCTCACTTCGAACAATCTCATGGCTGGTTGAGGGTTGACTCAAATCTAAAATAAGCGTTGTTATTTAATTAATGGAAGCAAAAATATGGAACTCATTCATTTTGACATCAAATAAGGAACACAAAGAGTTTTTATTTATCATCTACGAACATATTGACATTTATGATATAATTAATTTAATTTATTTTCAATTCTGATTAAAATTTATAATAATTAAATGTTGTAAATACTCACGACTTTCATCTATTTCCATCGTATTCATAGTACTGTTTAATTTATTTGGGTTATTTGAAAGAATTTCTTTCCGTGTGTCACTTTTTTGATTTGAATATAGTTCACGAATATCATTATCAAGCAGTTTTATTGATTTATGATCTACAATATCAAATAATGCTTTGATTTCATTCTGAAATATTATTACATTTTTGTTTTGGGCTGATGATTTTTTTCGCATAAAAGATTTTTGCAATTTCAACCATCGGTTATGATAGCGAAAAATTTTTTGTATTACATTAGTTGATCCACTAGTCGGAATCTGGTTGTTTTTTCTTAGTTCAATAACTTGATCAGTTGCATTTTTAGCACTTTGTTTGATAGAACATTTTAACACTTTGAGCTGATAAAAAAAAACACTCATAACCTCTTTCACTGTTGGCAACTTACGTTCTGAAATTTTTTGCATGGGTTTTCCGATCAAATGAATTTCCTTATCCATATTTTCGATAAATATATATATTTATGTAGTGACCGCAAAATTTGTAAATATTTAATCGTTTTATCACATATACAAGATCATAATTTGTGGAAACACTAGAAATGCTGTAGAAAATGTAAACAAATAAAAACAATATAACTATAAAGAAAAATGTAGGTGGCGCTAGTTCACAAGGGAAACAGAGTAAATAGAATACAAAACAAAAATTCTCTACAGAAGAAATTTTCCCAAGGACAATATACAGCTGTAGTGGAAAATTTTTTTAAGACGTTTTGAATACGTTATAAAAAAACAACATGATCGTGATTTCTAATGATGAAAAATAAAAAGTTTGGAATTATTGAATAAAAATTTTGAAAACAAAATTCAAATAATACTTACATTAAAGACAAAAAATGACATTTTCTCAAAACTGATAGATTAAATTGAAATTTTTCGATTATTTAATCAAAAACTCTTAAAATCGATATACATGAAAGTTTGATGATGAATATCTTTTGAACGATTAATTTAATCGCCAAAACATAAGATACCATTTTTATAGAGCAGTTAATTTGCTACAAAAATTTCTATTGCCCATTCAATAATAGCCATTTCTTGTCGAGTTATAAAATTCATAAACAACAGTGACATTTGACTTAAAATAATCAATCTTAAATCTTCAATATTAGTGAAATGGTGAGGTTTACGGAAAAAACATAAGATACCTTTTTTGTAGAGCATTAAATTTCCTACAAAATTCTTAAAAAATTTTTTCTGTACGACCAATTAATGATGAGGAATGAATTTTTTATTGGACTGAGAAAAAATGAAAAACTGCGACGCGGAGGATCTTCCTATTAAAATTAAGAGTTCATATTTGGTGAGAATTTTTTTAAGGTGCCTAGTAACCCATTTTTCCGTATTAATTGTAAAAAAAAAAATAGTTGATTTTTTTTGACCCACCCTAACATACATACATACATACATACATACATACATACATACATACATACATACATACATACATACATACATACATACATACATACATACAGATCTAGTGACAACCTGGCGGCGATAGTCAGGGAAGCTTCTTGTGACCTTTGAACGTCGAGATCTGATGAAAACTTGATTTTATCAAAACGGGTTGAACACAATAGCTTCCTGATTATCTAAAATCTTTGGTTTTCTTAGCAGGAAGTTAAAAATTGATTCTATTATAAAAACGCGAGTGGTGCACGGTGTCAATAGTTATAAATATTTTATTTTTAACTTTATGAGTAGAACAACTATCTGACTTGAACGAATTAACAGATTTTGATGAGTTTTGGAATAACTGAAGTTAATTTTTCAAGGTTAAGGGCTGATTTGATTTTATAATCTCTAGTTCAAATGTTATCCCAGAAAATATTTTGATTTAAGTTTTACTTCCGAGAAATCTAAAATCTATTTTACTAAAGTAATTGTGATTCAAATTCATACACACACACACACACACACACACACACACACACATGAGCTTTGATATCCATAATCCTCAAAACAAGAATATGTGATGAGAACTTGATTTCTAAAATGCGGGTAGATCTACTACCTACCCAATTTGTTACATAATAATAATTGATTTTCACAGTGGGACGTTAAAAATTATCATTCTTCTAAACAATATACGATATTTAGATCTTTGTACAAGATAAATGCAAACAAAATTTTGAGTCTTTTCTAAAAAAATAATAAAAGTGGATATTTTTACACGTTATATTATTTGATGCTCACCCGAGAAAAACGAGATGTAATTTCTTGTCTTCGCGATATCACATTATTATCATCAGCATATATAAGATTTCTTATTAATCCTTTAAATCTCGGTTCAAATATAACACTAGGTAATGCAAGTAATGTCAACTTGCTATTATACCAACTAGGCATTCCACCAATATATACATCTGAGTTACTCGATAATTTGCCGAATTGAAATTCTTTTCCCCTCGATGTAGAAAATCCAGTATCACTATCAACACTAAGTGTTGTATTTTCATGATCTCTCAGAACTTGTACTTTGTGCCACTGTCCATCACCGCAATCATGTCCAACAGTTACTATTTGGGCACCACCTCCAAGATTATAACGAAGTCTTACGGCACCTTCAACCAATTTAATTTCGAAAAAGTCATAAGTTCCACCATCATCAGTATATAGTAAGAGACCACTTCTTTGGTTTGTTTTAAATTCAAATTCTAAACTAGCATTTACTGCAGCATTCCATTTAGAAAATTGTGCATAACTAGACGAAGTCCCTTCTAATAAGAAACACCAAGCTCTCACAATCAGTATCATCAACAACAACCAAGAATAATGCATATTTATACTCATGACGTTTTGAAATTTTAATTTTCTTGGTAATGTAAAAACACAAAGTTATCGGAATAACATGTTCTGGTTAAAGAAGTGTTAACGTTCGGGAATTTTTATTCCAGATGCAAAATTTTACTTGAAAATCTTTATTATCTAATTTCTTGAGTTGAAAATATAATTACATTCATTTATAATTTCTTCCTCACAGATACAAATTTAATATAAGCTCTTGAACAACTGATGAAGTTATGAACGAACCAAGTGAAATTACAATCATAGAAATAATCAAAATTCATTATCATAATTATGACTGTTGTAGAAACCTAATGCATTAAAAAAAAAAAAAAAAAAAAAAAAAAAAAACAGTTAGTTGCATGATTCAATTTTTTGTGAACATATCACTAACAAATAGTTCGTAAATGATGTAAATAACTCCTATCGTAGAGTGCCATGACAGTCGAAGTCAATAATTATTGATTATAAATGAAACGAAAGAAGTCTTATTCTGTTTGATATCATTTTAATTGAGTAAGCTGTGATAATAAGACATAGATGAATTAAAATAAATAACGGATGACTCATTTTTTCAATAATGTTTAATTTTTGTTAGTTCTTAATTTTTTTTTTTTTTTATCATTAAAGAAAAAGAATTGAAATTTAATCTTGACTCTTAATGATGTTTTGTCGGAACGAATGAGATATCGGACTTCACAACTTATTCCCGAAATGTCACTACAATTGCACAGTAACAAATTACTTTAGTAAAGCTTATAAATTATCAACATGATTGAAAATTTTAAGTATAAAAAACGTTCTCGATTTGAACTTTATAGTCAGTCTTAAGGATGTTACTGACAAAAGCGTGCATAGACACTAAAAAACGACAAAAACAGTTATAGCGCCGGCGCTAGAACCTTTGATAGCTACGCATGCGTTATTATCATATCAATATGCCTCGGTATGAATCAAGTAATTCAAGAAACTTAATATTCTGAAACTCAAAAACCTTCACATCTAACAAAATGATCTGCTTGAACAAATAGCTTTGAATAATTGCCACTATTCAATTAATATTTTCCTATGTATTGATTGATAACACTTAATTTACTTTCAATTTATCAACGTTAGATAAATTTACCTTAGATAAATCTAAGGTAAAAATTACGACATAACAAACAATATATGTACGAATTTCTTTGAACTAAAATTAAATTGTATTCGTTCATCCGTAATTATATCCGATATTATATGGATCGTTGCTTGCTACAATACCTAATTCTAGAAATTATTTTTTTGATTACAAATGGTAGCAGTATAGTAAGTTTCAGTAGTTCTTTACTCCTGTTTAATATTACATAAGTAAAGAATTATCGAAGTAATATTTTTTGTCTTCAGGTGTTGTTTAGTTGTAAAAATGAAGCAAAAAACGTTTTCTATTTCACGGATTTATGAGATAGATTTATTTATGTTTTGCTGTCGTAGCTGCGCTATTGACGTGATTTGAAAGAAATTTTTTTATAATATGTTCTAGTTTGTCAATTTATGTCAAAAAATAGCATTTATCCAAAAGTATATGTATACATACATTGCTTTTGTTGAAAAAAACTTGTATTTTCCTGGAGTTCGCTATTTTTTAATTCTTTCCTTAGTGTTTCAAAAAAAACTTATAAATTCTGCGATTATTTCTGCCAATCCCAGAGTGAAACAACTTAATTTTTTTTTTTTTTTTTTTTTTTTTTCAATCGATTAAACAGGTTTTTTCCTTTCTTGGAGCAATTTATAAATAGCTCCTGAATAGATCTTTTTTTGCAAAAACAAAAAATTATCATTTTTCGTTGTTGCAAAATGAAAAACTTAAATTATTAATCGAAAGAAGTTTTTTTCAAATTTTAGTAATGATTCGTTTCTTTATTATCACCAGCTGCATAAAAATAATTTTTAAAATTTTTAACTCCTACCGTTCAAAAAATTATAATGAACAAATGGGTTGTTAAGATAATTAAAATTTTCTTAACTTCCTGCTATGAGAATCGAAGATTTTCGAAAATCGGGAAGTTATTTTTTTTACCCGTTTTGCTAAGATCGAGTTTTCATCAGATCTCGACGTTTTGATGTCTTAGGAAGCTTTCTTGACTATTCCCGCGATGGTGTCCGAGCGGCTGAATGTATGTGTGTGTGTGTCCGTGGGTGTGTTTGTATGTATGTGTATTAGAGCTCAAAAAACCACGTCGATCGCTGCTAATAACGTAGAAATCGGTTGATTAGTTCGTGAATTGTCGTTGTCGAAAAAATTTGAAAGAAGTGAATTTTTCAAATTTCTCTAAGATTTTTGGTTTTATCAGTTTCTGTTTGAAGTATGTTATAGAATTTAAAAAACTGAGTGGATTAAAAATTCAAAAAATACTGTTTTATTGAACTTATTTGAGCTCAAAGAGCTTAAAAGCTTGAAATAGCTATTTCGTTGAGCTCAAAGAGCTCAAGCTATCGTATCAATTATATATTTAAGGAACTAAACTCTCTCACCTTTTACTTAATAGCCGATCCTCTCTCATTCTCGCGTCGCACTCACTGCGAGAAACGGTACTATCCTTGTTGCACTCGTGATTATAAAACTATTACAGTTTTATGTTTTTTTTTTCAACGAATGAGAATTTCGAAAAAAACGATCTGCTATGAAATAGATAATTAAAAAATCTATTTCGTAACAGTGTTTTTTTTTTTTTTTTCAAAATTCATCTTCGTCTAGAAGAGAAATATAAAGCTGTAATTGTCGGGACCAGCTGTTACAAATTGATCGTTTTTTTAAACTTCCTGCTAAGATAATTGAATATTTTTTTATTTAAAAATTAAAATCAATTAAGGGGGTCTTCTTCTCTAAAAATTTCAAAAAATCGAAAAATTTTTTTTTTCATAATTCGATAGTTTATATATTCAAAAATATCTCTCTAAAAGGATTTTTCAAAATTCAAATTATTTCCGAAGTTATAGCCGTTTTAGTGTCATGGCAACTAAACCGGTTGGGCGGACGACTGGAACAATAGACGATTGGAGGGCCCGGGCTACCTGAGTATGAATAACTCTCTCTCTTTTCTTCTTTCTATTATACTTTCAGTATACTAAATCAATCGTTTGAAGGTCATTGTAACGTATTATACAAAAGTTTTTATTATATTTACTTTTAGTTTGAGTTAGTTCGATGTTAACTTCGAAACAGTGAAGACGTAAAATCAAGTGAAATATTTTCTGTAAACTCTTAAATTTAGTGTGAATTTTTTATTTGTGTTTTAAGTATGGATATAAAAAGTTCCAGACAAGGAACTTATCGTCCAAGCAGATCGAAAAAACGGAGATTTAGCGGCAATCAACATAATCTCGAAGAGGATACATCTTTTACTAGTGCATCAGCAGCAAAATTGAAGAGTTCAAGTGATGATGAAATTCTTGTGGATTCTACTTTTGGTTATTGTATATTAGAATTTTGTTCTATATTTTCATCTCTTGCTTTAATGATAATATGTGCTACTTGTAAGCAAAAAATGTCATTTTCTCGGTCAGCTGCACGGGGACTAGGATTTAAAATTGGAGTACAATGTGGCTGCGAAAAAATCCGTTATATTCAGTCATGCCCGTTTGTAAATAAGGCATTTGAAATAAATCGACGAATAGTAACTGCTATGAGGCTCGTCGGAGTTGGGAGAGAAGGTATCAACATATTTTGTAGTATTATGGATATTAGTCAGGGTTTGGCTATTCGTACATACTATAATTGTTTAGATAATTTACATTTGGCTGCATCGACTGTTTATAACCTGGTAATTACTAAAGCTGTGAATGAAGAGAAAGAATTAATTTCAGCCGCAGATCCGGATGCGGACCCTACACATTTTACAGTTTCTGGCGACGGGACGTGGAAGAAGAGAGGGTTCAATTCACTTTTTGGAGTCACTACACTTATAGGTAAATTTAGTAAGAAAGTAATTGACACTGTTGTGAAGTCGAGTTTTTGCCAAGGATGCAAATATTGGAAAAATAAAAAAAAAGACGACATCAGTGCTTACGAAGACTGGTATGAAGAACATCAAGATTCTTGCTCAATAAACCACAAAGGAAGTGCTGGGAAGATGGAAGTCGACTCAATGATTGAAATGTTCAGTCGATCCGAAGAAAAGCATGGAGTAAAATTCGTCAAGTATATTGGAGATGGCGACTCGAAGACTTTTAAAGGTATCCTTACACTTGATCCTTACCAAGGTCAACCTGATGTTATAAAAAAAGAGTGTGTTGGGCACGTTCAAAAACGTATGGGATCGCGTCTACGGAAGGCAAAAAAAGAGAATAGTGGAATTGGTGGCAAGGGCGCTGGTAAGTTGACTGATAAAAAAATCAACGAGTTGTCTTTGTATTACGGATTAGCTATTCGTCGTCATCCTGACTCCGTCGAGGATATGAAACGTGAAATATGGGCAACTTACTTTCACAAAAGTTCAACTGATAAGAATCCTCAGCACATGAATTGTCCACCTGGACCAGACAGTTGGTGCAAGTGGCAGAAAGCAGCGGCCGAAGGAACTCTGAACGATTTTTCCCACGAGGATCCACCTCTAACTGATAAGGTTTTAAAGGTTTTAAAGCCTATTTACGAAAGCTTATTGGATGATTCTTTATTAGAGCGTTGTTTGGGTAGCGAAACTCAAAATAACAATGAGTCCCTAAATTCTTTGATATGGACATTTGCACCGAAACATATTCATGCCGGATCCCAGACAATCGAAATTGCTGATTATTTAGCTACCTGTATTTTTAATGAAGGCTTTTATCCTATTTTAAATATTATGATACTAATGGGAATGAAAATTGGTCCGGAATCTTATGGGTTTGCTGTCAGGCGCAACGCAGGAAGAATTGAACGGTCTGAGGTTCGAGCTTCAGATGCTTCAGATGAAGTCGAGGAAGGCCCAATGTATGAAGCTGGGATGGCTGATTAAAAGAATGTAAGTTATACGTACTATACTGTCAGTTACGCTGCCTAAAACTTAACGTAAAACTTTAAACGCGTTTTTCTCGAAACTACTTTTTTCGATGCGGTAACCACAATATCTCAAGTTCTAATCAGCTGATTTACGTGAAATTTGGCATTAATATTCTTTATATATCTCTCTAACGCATGAACCAACAAAAAATAAAAATTAAAAATTTTTAATATTTTTAAAAAATTCGACAAAGTTGAAAAATTAGTGAAAAAATCGACCTTTATTTTTGAGTAGCCGCCATTTTATGAAAAAAAATTTTTTTTCAGTTTCGTTGGTTCATGCGATAGCGACATTCATACTAATCAAGAATCCATCATTGTTTTATTTTTCAGATGACCACAAGGGCGGAAATCATGGTGATGAGGACACTGCTTTTTTTTTCCCCCCTCTACTTCAAGGATGCATAACTTGATGAAAAAAAATTTTTTTTTTTTTAAATTTATTTTGTGTATTCTTTAAATATAAATAAACACATGATAAAAAAATGGATAGTAAAATTATCAAATGCTTCTTTTTTATCGACTGTCGAAAAACGCTCGAAATTCGAGCCTCTAGAGTAGAAGACCCCCTTAAATTTATGAAATATATTTATTGTTATTTCCTACTTTAAACGCTACAAATTTTTTACTTAGAAATTGCGTTACTTTGTTTTCTATTTAAATTGACCGCGCTATATTGTTCTGACGTGAAATGGAGCGACAACAAAATTTAATAAGAATTAACTTATTTTGTGTTAATTTCCTGCGCGCGCGCGCGCGCGCGTGCGTGTGTGTGTGTGTGTGTGTGTGTGTGTGTGTGTGTGTGTGTGTGTGTGTGTGTGTGTGTGTGTGTATGGAAGCCTCTTATGACTTTTGAAAGGTTGGACCGATTTTATCGTGGTTAGCGCTATTTGAAAGGGCTTGGCCAAACTCAGATTTTGAATACAATTTGGCCCGATTAGATTTCAAGAAATCACAAAAAAAACAGTGAAAAACATTTTTTTTAAAGTGAATTTTTTGGATTAACTTTTGTACGGCTTTATCGATCAACTTCAAATACTAATCAACTATTAACCTTGAAAAAACACGTCGATTGCCGCAAATCTGGTCAAAATCATTTCATTCGTTCAAGAGATATCGTGCAAAAAAAAAACCGGAAAAAGTGTTTTTTCAGAATTACTTCCAAATTTTTTGATCTAAAAAATTTTTGTTGTCAATTTTTTCAAAGGACATAAAAAACTGCATCGATTGCTGCCAATTGCGTGAAAATCGGTTAATTGATTCAGCAGTTATGGCAGTTTGAAATTTCGAAAAATAGTGTTTTATTAAACATTTATCAGACTTTTGAGCTCGAAGAGCTCAAAAACGTAATAAGTGCAATTTTGAGCGCTTAGGTATAGAATTAGCGGAAAGTTGCAGGGTTGGCCTTTAGAGTCAATTGTTTTCTACATTTGTTTTTTGAAATTTCAATCTTTTATACAAACAATTACTTTTAAACAAAAAATCGTTTCTTAAAAAAATGTCTTTATTGCTTGTGTTACGTTCCCGTTAAATTTATAATATTTAATTAAAATTTTAATTTAAAAATTTTGACTGTTTCGTTGGTGATGAATAAAATTCATCATCAGCGAAGTAACGGATATCGCTTGTTTTTTTTAGATTTTTCAAAGTTTACTGGTCCGAGTCAGTTCACGTCGTATTCAAAATCTAAGTTCAGTCAAGCTCTTTCGAATGGCGTCAACCGCGATGAAATCGGTCGAGCTGTTCAAAAGTTATGAGAGGGTTGCTACATCCCCCCCCACACTTATTCTACAACAAAATTAAACGGAAACTTTTCAATAAGAACATCATTTTTCTTCGAGATAAGTGATGCTCGCCATATTTGTAGGGTTGATTTTTTTCGAGATAAATTTAATAAAACATCTTAAATTTTAAAGAAATTTTAATTTTATTGGAGAATTTATCAGATTTTAATGATATAACTAATAGGAAATGTAAATTTGTTTTAATTCCACTCAAAATTTTGTTGGAAACACGTCTGAAATAATTCCCTTACTACTTCAAGGGGTAAGTAATTTCATTACTTTCACCATTCATCGATTTACATGATATTCAGATTATTGAAAAATCTGAATCCATTTCAATACTCTTATTTTTTCAGTCACAAGTCAGCTTAATTCCATTACGATAGTTGGTCAAGATTTAAAATAACGGTTGATAGCTGAAATAAATCAAAAATTTTTGAACAAAGTCTGTTAAAGCGTATCATATTGCAACGCTTCTCGATCCTCATTACCAGAAAGTGATATTTCAGAGTATTTGTGATTGTTCACGTGCTACAGAATCGGTAGGTATGTGATCAATACTAAGAATTCTTTAGACTGAAAAGAAACAATAATTTGTCTTCATTAAGAATTTGGACGTATTGCAACTATATCCAACAATTTTAAATATTTTTGTATTATATTGCTTTTGATGTTAATATGTTATCGACATGAGAAAGAATTTGCAAAGATTAAAAAAAGTAGTAGGAGAAAAATTTCAACGCTGCTTAACGACAAGGCTAGAGTGAAAATGGATAACCGAAAGGCGAATTGCAGTCATAATTTTACAGACATTGTTATACCGGACGAAGTTTCAAGAATTTTCAGTCTAGAACCTAATTTTGGTATTCCATTTGTCAAGAATGATATTAATCCAATAGAGTTAATTAAAGATATCGAGAACGTGATGAGTTCGATGAATATCAAAGGGTTAAATTTGACAGCATTGAACGATGAGAAGACCAACATCAGAGAAAAAGCAGTTGATATTTTGATGAATTTCTACAAATGATGGCATTGTCTATAAATAACTTGACGGCAGTGCTATGGGTAATCCAGCGAGCCTAATCGTGGAAAATTTGGTAGTGAATGATGCACAGACGGAGATTGTTAAAAAACTACCGTTTGATATTAAAATACTGAAGATATATGTAGACGATTCTATAGCAGCTGTACCTGAAAATTGTCTAGATGGTTTACTGATCGTGTTTACCAGCTATTACAAAAAAGTTAAATCTACTATTGAACTGGAGAACGACGGCGGTATACCATTTTTGGACTTAAGAGTGATTCGGGCCTGTGATGAATTTTTGAAGACAGACTGATACATGAAACCTACTCATTCAGGGAGGTTATGGAACGATCGATCGAACCACCCACTGTCAGAAGGTTTGCATCATTAAGACCACAATCGTTTATTCAACATCTCAGACAAGGAGTTTTATCAAGGTAATTTTAGGAAACTAAGGTCGTTGTTGATCAAAAATAATTATCTAACTAAGTTTTTCAAAGTCACGAACATCAAACTTGTTTTTTACAATATCAATCAGGTTAAGACTTGTTTTACAAGACTTGAAGATGGACAAGCCAGACAACATCTAAATAAAAGGGTCTCACTGCATAAGTATAACTATAAACAAGTCAACATCATTTACCTGCAGGAATTAGACATGCTAGGTCCATCAAACAGCAGCACGGCTTTATCATTGCACTATTTCCGGACTGGACATCAGTTTGAATTTAGCGAAGTTCCCATCTTAGATAGAGAGGGCCACTGGAAGAAACGGAACGTAAGTGAGATGTGTCATAAAAATCAGCAACACTGCCCGAGAAAAAATTTTTCTATATAATCATATATAATTGTGTATAATCATATTTGACTATATATGGAATCGCATATATAATCGTATACAAATATTTATAATCATAATCAATTATACATGATTATATATGGAATGGTATATGAGGTTATATATAATCATATGTAATTGTATATGACTATATATGGAGCAATAGAGAGCCATGCAAGATTACACATAGTCCCATATATAATTATATATGAGTATATGTAGTTATCTATGCTTATATATAATTAGCATGTAAACAAATTTTTAATCATACTTGGCTGTTATAACCCGATATAGAATCATATATAAGTCTAGATATAATTATATCTGATCAGACTTGCATAGTCAGATGTGATCAAAATTTTTTCTTTGAGAAAACAATTTTTTTTGGTAATCCAAATATATTATGAAATCAATTGTTACATTATATTTATGATAATTATGATAAACTGATATGATACATTAAGCAGAAAATAGAATTATTATTATCTAAGACGGCAGCACAGCAGACAGAAACTTCAAGACGCACGGAGATCAACAAAGTTAAGCAGCATTGAGCAGGGTTAATAGTTGGATGAGTGACTTCCGGTGTCATAGCCGTAAAATAATAATAATCATAATTTTATTACCAGAAAATACAGATATTTCATAAAATACATAGTAAATAGTGTACAATACAAAACATGTGTCCTATCGAGATGATTTACCCTGGTGGACGACTTCGACGTCGTACGACGAGTCGTATTGTGGGTCACTTCGACGTCGCATTATGAACACTGCAAAATGCTATTATCAATCAGTACTAAAGTATAAAAAAGGTTAACATACAAAATGACAGGAAAATAGCTTTTCAAAACGTACATGAGAGAACAGAGGTATAAAAAATCTACAGATTTTCATTTAATGAAAAGAGAAAAATTGAGAGTATCGTTGTTTTCAATAAAAATGATTTTTGATAAAAACAATAAATAATAATTATCAGGCAGTTAGAAAATAATTAGATAAACCGTTTAATGACGCAGGGAGTGACATCACTCGAATTTATACTGTCGCAGATTATGTCGTGCGACATCGATTGCGACATTCTAAAAAATTGTCTAAATCATTTTATATGAAATGAATTTTTATGTTATCGGGAAAAAATACTTTGAAACAGTCGGGGCTGAAATTGCAGATGTCGTTTAAATGAGACACCGACATTACTCAAGTTCACAATGTATCGGAGAATATGACGTACGACACCAATTATGACAACCTAGATAATTGCTTGAATAATCTTATACTAAATAAATAAATATTTATAAATAAATAAATAAAAATTAAATTAATAGATAAATAAATGATGAGAAAAATGAAATTTAATCAGAGAAATCTTTAAGATAATTTAGATTTAAATAAAAGATGTCGTCCGACTTAGACACCTACATGACTTAAGTTTAAGTTTAATAAACTTTTTTTATGAAAAAAAAAGTAGTTAATTGTTTGTGTTTCATAGTGTACAGTAAGAAAAAGAATATCCCGAAAAAATTTAATTGTCTATAACAAATTGTTTATTTAATAAACAATTTGTGCATAGTTACGAAATATTTCACTTTTTATGAAATTCCTAAATTGTATCTACTAGGACACTTAAAAAAAATTGAAGTACACAATAACGCACACCAAGTACTGTCCAAAATTGTTTCTTTTAATTTTTAAATTTACAAAAATTTTTTTTTAATTTTCGAAAATCATATACAACCATATCGATTACTTGGATTTTTTAATTTTTTATTTTATATCTTTTTGTGAAGAAATAAAATTTTTTTTTTTTAATAGTCTTATGAACGTGGACTTGGCACGATTTTTTTATAGTGAAACTGTTTTTGTTCGGATTTCAGTTTTTTTTTGTAATTATAATAAAAATTGACAATTTTAATTTAATACATTTCCGGTGGCAAACTATCCCCTTTAAGCTATAGTTCATGTAAAAGTTATTCTTGCGCCGCCTGGCGTGTGTAATTGTAAGCTGTCAAATATTTTTTTTTCACTTTAGTTTCCCATCTATTATAAGATTAGCATGCATCTTTATATTATTTAGTCTCTGGCCGTCCGCTTTTTACATAAGAAAAAAGTTAAAATCTAAAAATCTGAGTCGCTATAGTTTGTGCTGATGATTTTTAATAATTTTAAATAGAAATTATAAAGATAATTGATAATAATCAAGTAATACGCGTAATAAAAAGCATGAACAACTATTATAAAATATCATATAAAAAAAAAAATCAAATTAAATTTGAAAAAAAACTTGTAACCTCAAAAAACGATTTTGCTTACGGTATATACACACTCGGTAGTCTGGCTTGAGAACGGAACTTGGCGCCAGATTCTACCGAATCTGTTGATGGGTAAAGTACGAACTAGGTCGTGAGTTAATTAAAAGCATTATTTACTATATTTTTTGTTAAAAAACTATTTATCTCACAGAAGCTCTCCTGACTATTTTTGCGATAGTGTGTGTGTGTGTGTGTGTGTGTGTGTGTGTGTGTTTGTATGCATGTACAACTATGCAACTTGCTTATCCTATTCCTATTCTTATTTCCCATATATATATATATATATATATATATATATATATATATATATATATATATATATATATATATATATATATATATATATATATATATATATATATATATTGTTTTGTCGGACTCAATGTTCGACATTATTAATTAATATTGAATAGGCCAGTAGTTCCCAAACTTATTTTTCTCGTGGACCACTTTCAAAATTTTACTGGATTCGGTGGACCCCCTGCTGTGACATTTCTACCATATTCTTAAAGTCGCTAAAAAATAAAAATTGTGTTACTTCTGAGTTCTGTCCCTATATTCCGATATGTAAAACAAAAACGAAAAATGGTACATTTTATATCACTTTATTTATTAAAAGAATAGAATTACAAGAAAAAAATATTAAGGTAATATAGGTTCAGGTCATAATTTTAATTAATGGGAAGGATGTATCTGATGGAGTGTCAGCAAACGATCAATGTTTGGCTTTATTTTTGTGAGCAATAACCGCAAATCCCCCCGCTCTGTGATGTTTAATTTGCTCCTTTTTTTTGTTAAGAGGTTTGTAGCGGCACTAAAACTCCTTTCGACAAGGTATGACGAGGGAAAAGCTATTAAAAATTTCCTTGCGATTTCCCACAGTCCAGGATATTTTTCGGGTATTTCTGCTTGCAGCCAAAATGTTGGGTAGCCTTTTCTAAATTTTATCTTCAGCTCCTCATTAGTGCTTAGCTCGAGCAGCTCCTCTTGTAATACAACATTGGCCACTTCCGTTTCATCAAATGGATTTATGATCCATGGTGGTATATCCATCGTCAGTATATCTTCAAACCTGGTTTTGAAGTCATCATGCAGGGCACTTAAATGTTGACTATAGGTATGGATATCCTCATCAATACATTCTACCTGCGACAAGTTTGGAAATTGAGAGAATTCGCGCCGACTAATGTTTTGCTTCATAAATTTCAATTTCCCAAGAAAAGCCGAAACTATCTCCTTTGTTTTTATTAAATTCAGGCTGTCCCCTTGTAACTGCAAGTTAATATCATTAAATTTTTTAAACAAATCTGTCAAATACGCAATGTCTGCTTTGAATTTGATCAAGTTTTCTTTTAAATCTGGATCTCTACTTTCTAAGAACTCTAATATGGAATCGAAAACAGAGTAAAATCTCGTTAAGCAGCACCTTTCGACAACCACCGTACTTCAGTATGTAATAGCAGTCGTTGGAAGTCTTCATCATTTTCGTCGCACAATTGAGCAAATAAACGCGTATTCAATGCATTGCTTCTGATTTTGTTGACAGCTTTTATTACAAAATGAAGAGATTGGTTCAACCTGTCACTTAAATGTTTTGCCACAAGATGTTGTCGGTGGATTACGCAATGAATAGCTGTAAGTCCTGGTATAATTCTTTTGAGATGACTTATAAACCCACGATATCGCCCGACCATTGCAGGAGCTCCGTCTGTTGCCAGTGAAATAATGTTTGTAAATGGAATCGATTTTTCCGTAAAAAAATTACTCAGGACATTAAATATTGATTCGCCTTTAGTCTCCAAAGTTCTGGCAAATAGCAATTCTTCGTGAATCAGAGCTCATTTCATCAATGCGTCTTTGTACAGTATTGTTACTTAATGGAATTCTTTTTAGTACGTCAAATGGAGATTTGTGCAAAACAGTTTTTAAAACCTCTTCAACAGCGGGTAAAATTAATTGTTCTCCGATAGTGTGCGGTTTTCCAGATTTTGCTATAAGTAATGAGATATTGTAAGATGCCCGCAAGCCATCATCGTTACTTTGAGATGTTGAAGAGAACATACTGTGCATGGTGGGTCTCTTTCCATATTTTTCTTTCAATGTTTGAAAATATTTTAAATCTTTACCTATTTTATCAGTATGACACCTTTTTAGATGATCTTCGAGCTTTGATGGTTTCATAGAGTCATTGCTCAAAACTTTGTTGCATAATAGGCACATGGGCAATTGTTTGTCTGCCTCTGATGGAACAAAACCATATTTCAAATAATCGACACAATATTGTCGACATTTTTTCTTTGCTGTAGCCATGTTTCGTGTCAGTTACCTTACCTGTAAAAAAAAATGTTTTAGTAACCAAGTTTTTTTCTGAATATAGGTATCACACTGCAGCCTTTGTCAGCACGCGGAAATAGAATTACGGCTTGTAAAGGGACCAACTAATAAACCGCTGAGACAAATACAGACGTTTTCACAAAACGGTATCAATTTTAAAGTACATAATTTACCACTAATTTTTAATAGTATAAATAAAAATTGGTGTACTCAGTATCGAATACTGATCATATTTGTGTAGGAAAAAATAAAAGTCGAAATCCCAAAATTGTCCATAAAAACGATAACTAACATCAATGAGTTCACGCGCTCCGTGTATTTGCGTATTTTTTGTCTGCGGCTTCATTGTTAAAACGGGACAAACTGGCATCGAAGGTCAAGCCCCGCCCTTTTCCCGTCGCCCGCGCACCGCTCGCTCTTTCCGAAAAGGAATAGTTTTGATAAAATAGTTACTTCAAAATCAATTTAAAATGATTATGAAATTACTGTTTTATAAAATTAGTAGTTATTTGCAAGAAAAATTACAAAATTAATTGCTCTGCAATATTGCTTATTCGGCCTTTTTAGAGAGGCAGTGCTTCTCTCGTGAAAAAACAATTGAATGAAACGTGCTGTGTTTGTCTTCAAATCGAAAGAGGACAATTAAAATATCTGTAAGTTACTAAGTTACCTATCTATACAAGCCGTTGTGATCAACCGACTAGTACACGTAAACAAAGTACTTAAGTACTATAACAAAAAAAATGTAGGCTACTTACTTTTCTCCGGCACTAGCAAACACAGATATAAATTTTCTCACACCTTTTTTTCGAAATTCCGCCTTTTTTTTTCGAAATTCCGGAAACAAATGAATGAGTTTGCCTTTGGCATCAAGTATTTATAGTGGTGATCAAGTTCATGTCTGAACAAGCATTAAGCATTGTCGGGCGGATAGCGCTTTGCAAGTCTGTACACGAAATTGTACGTAATATCGAATACGCAAGTTTGGACAATTAACAGTCGCTTGCCTTATTAAAATATTATCTGCTTAGATAGGTACTTAAAACAATGTAGGTAGGCCCCTATAAAAACTATGCTTACATTTTTGCTCTTTACTATCAAAAGCAGATAAATTTTCGTGGACCCCCATTAACATTTTATGGACCCCCATTTTTTGTTCACGCCTACGTAGACCCCCAGCAAGTCTCCCGTGGACCCCTGGGGGTCCACCTGGACCACTTTGGGAATCACTGGAATAGGCTTTAATTATTTTAGTAATAATTTTGTAATTTTGTATTTACATACATTTATTTTGTTATCTTCAAATTTATCAATAGTATTTTCAAAAGAAACTTATTTTAAAAATTTAGTTTTTAGTTGGGCCAGACCACACTAAGGGATTTGAGCCTGAACAAATACCCTAATGGAATTTTAAACTTTGTCGAGATCCGAAATAGAAGTTTTCTATAACAAGATAAATGTATATATTGTGACGTTATTTTCACGACCGGGGTCTATTTAAAATGAACATCACTAGCGCCAACGAATTTTTGTAGTCTTAAGCTGATATTTCAAGGCCAAATACCATAGAAAATATAATTTTAAAGATTAAAGAAAATTGTTTTTGTGAATTAAGTGAGTGTTGATGCCAAGTAACGAAGTTTATAGTTTTAGAGTGAATTTAGAGAATTAACGTTACAGTTGAGATTTTAGGATTTTAAGAGTAGAGTCAGTTTTAGAGTCAAGTTGTGAAAAATATCAAGGTCAAGTCATTTAAGAGTTTTATTGAGTTATTTTGAGTTTTGAGTTTTGTTTCGGATTTTGAATTTTGAGTTTCGAGTTCTGAATCTTTAGTTTTGGGTTTTGAGGTTGCAGAGGACGTGGGTAAGTCAGCGTTGCCGTGGAGCGGGACTATAAGTCACCCGGTTTCGTTTGACGTTAGACACCAGTCTAACCCTTTGAGACTTCCAGGTGGAATGCCTAAGTCTGGTTGAGATGCCAGCGCTCCGACATAGAGGGATCAGTTTAAGTTTTCGGTTACGTTTTGGCTAGTTTTGATAATTTCTAGCGAATAAAAATTATCCACTTTTGTTTAATGTTACGTTTACGTTTTGAGTTTTGAGTTTCGATCCCAGCCGTAATCAGTTCCTGGGGAGCATCCACCAAAGGAATATCCGTACTCAGAACCGCAATGGTTTGATTAAAGATTTGAAATAATTGAGAATTAATTGTTTATAGAGATTTTAGTTGTGAGAGAGTCACGTGAAACAGTCGAGTTTTGGACTTCGTAGAGTACAGTCGCGTTTAAAAGTTGCCGCTGGTCACTTCAGGTGATTGGACGTGCGTAGAGTTGTCAGTTCCAGGTTAAGATTTCGGTGCCGCGACTAGTCAACCGCGGACATTTCAACCGCGACAGTTCAACCGCGACATTTCAACCGACGACTTTTCAACCGAAGGACAATTCAACCGAAGGATACTTCAACCGACGGACAATTCAACCGCAAGATAATTCAACCGATGACAGTTTAACTGCAGTTTTCTTGATAAATTGATCACAAAAACCATGTTAAAAGGGCGCAACACAATTACTCGCATTTTTAATGGCCTATTAGTGAGTAAACACTCAAACAAACCATGTTAAAACGGCGCAACACAATTACCCGCATTTGTAATGGCCTATTAGTGAGTAAACACACACAAAAACCATGTTAAAAGGGCGCAACACAATTACCCGCATTTGTGTTGGTCTAAATAACACGATAACATTATTGTTATTATGAACGATGAACAAGAAAGTGTTTGAAAATCCCGCGTATTTGTTTTTATCGATATCGAACTGCTTGAGGTCGATAAAATGGTAAACTTTTTGGAGAAGCCAAATATTTATATTGGTGAGATTTTGGTATTTTCGCATTAGCTAGAGCATACTGTCCTAACCTTAAATATTTATTTTTTGAAGAGTGAATTTATTAATATCTTGAAGAATGAATTTATGTATATTTTGAAGAGTAAATTTATTAAAAATATACCTTGGTATTTTCGCATTAGCTAGAGCATATTGTCCTAACCTTAAATATTTATATTTTGAAGAGTTAATTTATTTATATTTAGACGAGTAAATTTATTAAAAATAAATAATAATATATTGTTAGTGTATAATTTTCGATTCAGTGAATTTATCATGCCGTTGAAGTTTATTAAATCGACAAAGGGTGAAAAACAATTGTATGAAGATGGTTATTTATATAACTTTAAAAGTGAAAATAAAGATAGTTTCACATGGCGTTGTGTTTCATATCATTCCAGTTTACACTGCCCTGGAATAATTCATACAGACACTCAGAGAACAACAGGTAATTTTAAATTTTGATATTTTTTTATATTTCTATTGTTATTTTTTTTTTATTAACGTGATGTTATTTTTAAATTTTAGGAAATGTCATCGGTATTCCACCAACTCATAATCATGCATCTGATGCTTCAAATATTGGTGTTAAAATTATTATAAGTAAAATTAAAAAACGTGCTGCCAAATCTGATGATGTTCCTAGTGCAGTCGTTGGGTCTGCTCTTGCAGCAGTGTCTTCACCTATTGTTGCGCGGTTACCAAAAATGTCTTCACTTAACCGGGATGTTCAGCGAGCACGTAAAGTTAACGAGGTTAAGATTCCTACATCGGAATCACGCAAAGATTTGGTTATTCCTCATGAACTAACTATGACTGCTAAAGGTGATAAAATGTTGTTGCATGATAGTGGAGGCAACCGATCTCGATTTATAATTATTGCAACTGCGAAAAACTTAACTACACTGGGTGAATGTCAGGAATGGGCTGGAGATGGAACATTTTCATCTGTTCCATCTATATTTAAGCAATTGTATACAATACATGGTCTTGTGAAAGGCAAATTACTCCCGTTGGTATATGTATTGATGCCCAATAAGAACGAGAACACATATTCAAATGTTCTACATGTGTTAAAAAATAATTTGCCGATTAATAATTTGAATCGTATGATGGTGGATTTTGAGCCAGCTTTTTTAAATGCCTTTCGATTATGCTTTCATGATGTAGAAATAGCTGGATGTCTTTTCCACTTTTCTCAATGTATTTGGAGACAACTGCAGTCTTTAGGACTACAAAAATCTTATAATAAAGATGTGAGGTTTGCATTGAATGTGAAGATGCTAATGGCTATTGCATTTGTGCCTACACACGATGTTATCGAAGCTTTTGAAGATTTAGTTCGAAGTCCATATTATGAGGAAAACGAAGTTGTTCTGGAACCATTGGTGAATTATTTTGAAAGGACTTGGATTGGAGTGCCTTCGCGAAGTGGAAAGCGTCGTTTAAAGCCATTTTTTTCAATTAATTTATGGAATTGTTATGAAGCCGTGCTTGGTGGCTTAATGAGGACAAATAATGCACTGGAAGGCTGGCATAATTCGTTCAACAGAAAAGTCCGAATTAATCATGCAACAATGTCAAAATATATTACCGTCATTAAAAATGAACAAACAATTACAGAAACTCTGTTAACACAATTGAACACCGGATTAAGTATTGCAGCTAAACGTAAAAAGGTCTACGCTGATATTGACTATCGGCTTAATAATATCGTTTCTGATTATAAATCGACAAATAAGCTACAGTATCTTCATGATATTGCGTGTGTTTTATCATTATAATTTATCATGATATTATTTCGTTATTTCGTTTTTTAATACACAACAAATAGTCAGAAATGTAGTTTTTTTTTGTATTTCAATATATGTAATAATAATAATAATAATAATAATAATAATAATAATAATAATAATAATAATAATAATAAGCGATGCTTGCTACGTGGCCTCCAAGCGGCGCATCGCGGGAAACGCAGACCATAACATCAGGTCTGTAGGCGAACGACGTAGCCCGTGCAGTGGGCCAACTACCCACTGCATGGAAATAACTGAGTTACCACAAGATACCAACTCAGAAGTGCTCCCCACAACCGGTCCTTTTCGGATGAGGACCATTCATCAGGTGGGAGGAGCACGCCGGACCCGATGAATGATGACGACCCTGGCGCCTTAAGGACTTACTTTAAGTGGACGGAGGAACTGAGAGTCGATCTCTTGGTGTGCTACCAACGTAGCGAGCCGGGGGTGAGCGGCTATATGGCCCGGATGCACACTCTTTGGAGTGATATGCATCCGGAGCTAGCGCATTTTACGCCCAAACACCTGCGTAATTATGCCGCTCATCTTCGGCGAAATAGAAGATCGCTTGTGCCGGACAGAAGGCAGTCTAATAGACTTTCCTTTCCGGCGCAACTACACCAAGAGCGACGCCGTTCCTCCTTGGACAACAACAATCCCTTTGTAGGACGGCAAGTAAGTATATCTAAAAAGATAACTTACTCCCAACAACAGCTTGACGCGGTAAACGAAGATCTCCGTGCAAACATCCTGGAGGATTCCACCCTGCTCACTGTGAGCCAGGTTGTGTATGGTGCAGCAGTTTCGGCTTTTCCGAGAGAGAGACAATGTCTCTCGATCGAGGCAAGGTTGAAACAGCGCATCTCACAACTTGGCAAAAAATTGACATGTCCCGGAAACAGGTCTCCCGCATTCAGTGTGTGATTGAGTACGACACAACTCAAACACCATACACGCCCCGAATTCGGCGCATTGCTGCTGAACTTCGGTGGCGTCATCACACACTGAACAAGAGTACTCTTCATGTCATCAAGGAAGAGTCTCTTAATAAATTGCGGGCTCTAGTGGCTGCTAAAAAGTCATTAGAGAAAAGGCTGAAGCGGTTGGTCGACAACTCGTTGTTTCGATCCAGCCCTTCACGGTTTCTGACACCAAAGACCGATGTTACCGGGAATTATCCAACACCTGAGCGGGTGGAAGCTTTTTGGACTGAGTTGTATGGAGATCAACCAAACGTGAACGCCAACACTCCAGCTCTGCACGACTTCAAAGTATTCTGTCGGGAACACCGTCGACAGAATGCTGATGAAGAGAGCCCTGCAGTCAGTGTGGATGAAGTTCGTTCAGCTCTAAATGGCAGCAAAAATTGGGCTGCCCCGGGACCAGACGGCATTAATGTCTTTTGGTGGAAGAAGTTTACTTCTACCCACCTCCATCTGGCCCGCATATTTACATCATACATTAGAGCTGACGATCCGATTCCGGACTGGCTTGTAGAAGGGCGAACCGTACTGATACCTAAAAAAGGTGACTTGTCTGACCCTAAGAATTTCAGGCCTATCACCTGCTTGAATGCGGTTTATAAAATTTTTACAAAAATTTTAAATAACCGTATCTTGCAGCAGATAGAGCCTGTATGGCAACAGATATATGAACAACGTGGCAGTAAAGAGGCCTGTCAGGTTGCAAGGAGAACCTGATAGTGGATCGATGCGTCTTACAAGATGCGATCTACTATCAACGCAACCTGTCAATGGCTTGGATTGACTATCGCAAGGCATTTGACTCAACTCCACATGAGTAGATTTTATATCTACTCAAATGCCTGGGAGTCAATCCCGAAATAGTGGAATGTATTCGGCGTACAATGCAGCTCTGGCGAACGCGATTTCACATTGGAAGTGGAAACGCATTGCACGTAACCGGAGTTGTAGAGTACAAACGAGGGGTCTTCCAAGGCGATTCCTTGAGCCCTCTGCTGTTTTGCATTTCACTGCTGCCTATATCTGTTGTTCTCCGTAAAACTCATGGGTACTCTGTGGGGCCTCCGGGTGATCGAAACTATTCGATTACCCATCTGCTTTACATGGATGATCTGAAGTTGTATAGCGCTGATAAAGATCATCTACAAGCGGCCCTCAACATCGTAGCAGAGTACACACGAGATGTCGGAATGTCTTTTGGGTTGGACAAGTGTGCGGTCGTACATCTGGCGAGGGGTAAGTGCTCTGATACTGGTGATGATGTCGAATTAGTGGATGGGAGCGTCTTAAGCCAATTAGACGCCGGGGAGTTGTATAGATATCTAGGAATGGAAGAGCACCGCATGCATGCGGTCTCTGAAGTCCGAACAACTCTCCAGAGCGAGTATGTTAGGAGACTCCGGAAAATTTGGTCCTCCGAACTTTCCGGCAAAAACAAAGTCTCAGCTACTAACATGCTCGCTGTCCCAGTCTTACTATACTCTTTCGGTGTCCTGAAATGGACCCGAAAGGATTTACGAGATCTCGACATCAAAACCCGTAAGATCATTAATATGAATCGGAGCATGCACCCCAATTCATCAGTCGCCAGATTATACCTCTCCCGGTCCATCGGTGGGAGAGGTTTGCAGAGTTTGGAGCGGCTTCACGACCGTTTGGTCCTGGGTTTAACTCACGAAGTTGTCAATTTCACTGCAGACGAGGATGACTTTCTTATGCAAATTGTACATAAACATGAAAATGCGCATAAGGGGTCATTCTTGTATAAGGCAGCAATATATGCGGCAAGAACCCTTGGTCTTGGAGAAATAAACGCTCTTATGGAACTCCGAAAGGAGGAATTTAAGAGCGTCATCAGGAACGCCGAGGAAAAACTACTCCTTGGCGAACTGATGGACAAGTCCATGCACAGCGTGTTCTTTAAACACGTGCGTGATCATGGCTTGTCCATCCAGCTGACGTTTTCCTTCTTAAAGTCAGCGGGCCTGATGTCCGAGACTGAAGGGTTCATATTTGCCTGCCAAGATGGTGTCATTAACACTCTTGAGTACCGTAGCAAGGTGCTCCAGGTGCAGCTTCCGGACACGTCCTGTAGGAGGTGTAGACAACATCCGGAGACGCTTATGCACCTTTTGTCGGCATGTCCAGTGCTGGCGAGAGGTGCATATATCCAGCGTCACAATGCTGCCCTGAGAGTACTGTACTACTATCTTCGTCATTGCTACGGTATTGACGTGACACCAGTGCTGCCTTATTTGCCAGGAGATATTCCCCAGGTTGTTGAGAATGACAGTTGCAAAATTTATTGGAACATGCCATTTGCAACAACCCGGCGGATAGATCACAACAAACCTGATATTGTGCTCTTCGACAAGGCCACTCGTGACATTTATGTCATTGAGTTCTCGGCCCCGGCTGAATACAACATCTCAGCCAAAGAAGAGCACAAAAGACAAATATATCAGGATCTCCTGTTTGAAATTGGCAAACTTTACCCAGGTTACCGTGTCAAGCTTGTCGTCCTGATTGTTGGCGTCCTAGGAGGGATGAAACAGTCTTTTGTATCCTCACTTGCCAAAGTTCCAGCTTGCTCATCAAAAGCTGAGTTCTTGGCAGTTAGGATGCAAAAGGCTGTCATTTTGGGATCCCTGCGTCTACTTAGGCAAATGAATTTGGCCTGCTGCACTCACTAACCGCCTTGTTGTGTGGAGTGGTGCAGCAGTAATGGATGGCGCTCAGGCTGGGCCCTCGGAGAGTCGGACTCCGGGGAAAACCCCCCTGAGCAATTAATAACAAATAATAATAATAATAATAATAATAATAATAATAATAATAAGCGGTGCTTGTTACGTGGCCTCCTAGTGGCGCACCGCGGGAAACGCAGACCGCAACATCTGGTCTGTAGGCTAACAACGTAACCGGAGCAACGGGCCAACTACCCGTTGCACCGTAATATCTGAGTTCCAAAACAGTATAATCTCAGAAGTGCTCCCCACAACCGGTCCTCTTCGGATGAGGACCAGTCATCAGGTGGGAGGAGCACACCGGACCCGATGACTTATGACGACCCCGGCGCTTATAGGATTAAGTTTAAGTGGACGGAGGAGCTTCGCGCCGATCTCTTGGTGTGCTGGCAGAACAGCGAGCCGGAGGTATCAGGGTATATGGCCCGGATGCACACACTTTGGTGTGGCATGCATCCGGAGCACAGACATTTTACGCCCAAACACCTGCGTAATTACGCCTCATACCTTCGGCATAATCGACGATCGCTGCTGCCAAATAGAAGGCAGTCTAATCGGCCTTCATTTCCAGCACCGCTACACCAAGAACGGCACCGTTTCTCCGAGGACAACGACAACCTCTTTACAGGTCGACAAGTGAGCATCTCCAAAAAGATGACTCACTCAAAACAACAGCTCGACACGGTGAACGAAGATCTCCCCACACAGCTTCAAGAGGACTCCACTCTGCTCACTGTCAACCAAGTTGTCTACGGTGCCGCGGCTTCGCTTCTGCCGATAGAGAGAAGACATTCTCTCTCTTTCGAGGCGAAGTTGAAGCTGCGCATCGCTCAACTTGGACACAAAATTGACATTTCTCGGAAACAAGTCTCCCGCATTCAGTGTGTGATAGAGTATGTTAGTACTCAAAGACCGTACACGCCAAAGTTCGTCGCCTGGCGGCAGAACTTCGAAGGCGACATCACACACTGAACAAGAGTACTCTTCTTGTCATCAAAGAAGAGTCTCTTAACAGGTTGCGGGCTCTGGTGGCTTCCAAAAAGTCACTAGAGAAAAGGCTGAAGCGGTTGATCGACAACTCTTTGTTTCGATCCAACCCTTCACGCTTTCTGTCACCTAAGACCGCTGTTCCCGAGAATTATCCATCATCTGAGCGAGTGGAAGCCTTTTGGAGTGAATTGTACGGAGATCAACCAAACGTCAACCCGGATACTCCAGCTCTGCACGACTTCGAGGCATTCTGTCGAGAACACCGACGGCAGGATATCGCCGAAGAGAGCCCTGCAGTCAGTGTGGAAGAGGTTCGTAAAGCCCTGAATGGCAGCAAGAACTGGGCTGCCCCGGGTCCAGATGGCATAAACATCTTCTGGTGGAAGAAATTTTCTTCTACACATGCTCATCTGACCCGGATTTTTACATCATACATTCAGGGCGACGAACCAATTCCAGACTGGCTGGTAGAAGGGCGAACCGTACTCATCCCTAAAAAGGGTGACTTGTCCGACCCAAAGAACTACAGGCCTATCACTTGCTTGAATGCGGTTTACAAGATTTTTACAAAAATCTTAAATAACCGTATCTTGCAGGAGATAGAGCCTGTGTGGCAACAGATATACGAACAACGTGGCAGTAAACAGGGCGTGTCAGGTTGCAAGATCAACTTGTTGGTAGATAGATGCGTCATTCAAGAAGCAATCTACTACCAACGCAACCTGTCTATGGCCTGGATTGACTACCGTAAGGCATTTGACTCAACTTCACATGAGTTGATTCTCTATCTGCTCAAATGCCTCGGAATCAATCGCCAAACAGTGGGATGCATACAACGTACGATGCAGCTCTGGCGAACGCGTTTTCACATAGGAAGTGGAAATGCATTGCACGTAACCGGAACTGTTCAGTACAAGAGAGGCGTCTTTCAGGGAGATTCTCTGAGCCCTCTGTTGTTTTGCATCTCACTGCTGCCAATATCTGTTGCCCTCCGACAAACTCGTGGGTACTCTGCGGGGCTACCGAGTGATCGAGTATACTCGATCACTCACCAACTGTTTATGGATGATCTAAAGATATACAGTGCCAACAAAGATCATCTACAAACGGCCATCAACATCGTAGCAGAGTACACACGAGATGTCGGAATGTCTTTTGGGTTGGACAAGTGTGCGGTCGTACACCTGGCGAAGGGTAAGTGCTCTGATACGGGTGGAGATGTCGAATTAGTGGATGGGAGCGTCTTAAGAGAATTAGACGCCGGAGAGTTGTACAGATATCTAGGGATTGAAGAGCGGCAAATGCATGCCGTCTCTGAAGTCCGAACAACTCTTCGCAGTGAGTATGTTAGGAGACTCCGGAAGATCTGGTCATCAGAACTTTCCGGCAAGAACAAAGTCTCAGCTACTAACATGCTCGCTGTCCCGGTCCTACTTTACTCTTTTGGGATCCTGAAATGGCCTCGAAATGAGTTGAAAGATCTCGACATCAAAACCCGTAAAGTCATCAATATGAATCAGAGCATGCACCCTAACTCATCAGTCGCCAGGATGTACCTCTCCCGGAACATCGGAGGGAGAGGATTGTAGAGCTTGGAGCGACTTCACGATCGTTTGGTTCTGGGTTTAACATACGAGGTTGCCAATTTCACAGCAGACGAAGACGACTTCCTGATGCAATTTGTTCATAGTCATGAAAATGCGCGGAAGGGGTCGTTCTTGTATAAGGCAGCAATCTACGCGGCAAATACCTTAGGTCTCGGAGAAATAAACGCTCTCATTGAACTCCCGAAAAAGGAGTTCAAGAGCGTCGTCAGGATAGCCGAGGAAAAAAAACTCCTCGGTGAACACATGGACAAGTCCATGCACAGCGTGTATTTCAAACACGTCCGTGACCATGGCTTGTCCACCCAGCTGACATTCTCCTTCTTGAAGTCAGCTGGCCTGATGTCCGAGACCGAAGGGTTTATATTTGCCTGCCAAGATGGTGTTATCAACACTCTCGAATACCGTAGCAAGGTGCTCCAGGCGCAGCTTCCGGACACGTCCTGTCGGACGTGTAAACAACATCCGGAGACGCTGATGCACCTTTTGTCGGCATGTCCTGTGCTGGCAAGAGGTGCCTACATACAGCGTCACAATGCTGCCCTGCGAGTACACTATTATCATCTCAGATATAGCTGCGGTATCGATGAGACACCAGTGTTGCCTTATCTGCCAGGAGATATTCCGCAGGTTGTTGAGAATGACAGTTCCAAAATTTATTGGAACATACCATTCGCAACAACCCGGCGGATTGACCACAACAAACCTGATATTGTGCTCTTTGACAAGGCTACTCGT